>NC_067160.1:22134459-22314459 GCF_903995435.1 Acomys russatus | reverse complement strand
AATGGTGAATAGCTATTTTAAGAAATACATACTTTCAAAACAAAATAAAGAAAAAATGTATGTGGGCAAATAAAAATACAAAGAAATCCCATTTTTCAAGAATATTCTAGACAAAGTGCGGGAGTGAGCTTTGATAATCAGTTTAACTAATAAACCTTTCAAAACATTCCACCTTAAACAGCTGTAGATCACTAGACTTGGCCTATATAAATTGCAAAATGATCTCTCTCTCTCTATATATATATATATATATATGTGTGTGTGTGTGTGTGTGTGTGTGTGTGTGTGTGTGTGTGTGTGTGTGTATGATGAGATACAAGGACTTCAAACAAAAATTCCAAGACATTCATATTCAGGATAAATATCCAAAATCCCCACAGAGTTTTATAATATGAGCAATGAGCACTTTTAGAGTCAAGACTCTTCAATTTTTAAGCCTGTTTGAGAGTTAGAGAAGATGGCTGGTTTCAGGAAGCATCCTTTCTCCTTCAGGTGCTTCTTGGACACTTCAGCGGTACCAACGCCTCACAGCTGCTGAGCTTGCCTCTCAGTGGCTCCCTCAGCACTCAGCACTCCGCCTTCTCTTCCCAGTCATGGAGAGCTCTTGTGACCTTTGCAGAAAAGAGATCAAGGACCAGTGACACCCAATTGGCATGCAAAGGTTCCCTCACATAATTATGGGAAAACTACAGGTTCACTGGCTAAAAACAATGGATTGGTATGCTCAAGAAATGATATTATACGCATTCACCAATCAGAGAGATTTACAACAGGTGGTATTCAAGAGGTAAAACGAAATTTATTCTGAATGAAATAGAACACAGCGGTCAAGTATTGGCTACCCCTTGTATCTGTTTGCTACCCACAGCAAGAGATGGTCAATAGATACTATCAATATAAGAAATAATAAACTGTAAACCATACAGAAAAAAAGGACTTAAAAATTATTATGACCAAGTTCTCAAAAATACTAGTGATAGCTGTAACAACATACAGTTGATTTTACTTTTGAAAGTTAATTTCTTTACTTTTTATTATTGGTCATGTGTTGTAGCATTAAAATTATCATAGAGGTGAGCATAACATATGATCTTTATATGCCATCTTTATTAAAAGGAAGCTATTTTTAATACTTCTAAGAGGCCTATCAGAAAACACAATTTATATCCTCAAAGTATATTTTGTCAGTTTCAAGTATAATTTTTGCATTCATATTCTTTTATGAATTTTAATGGAGACACTTAAATTGTAATTATTCCTCTCAGCTCAAACGCAGGTAACAAATGGAATTCAATCAGTGTTTGCGCATAATGACCATCATTAAGAGAGAAATAATAATGACATTCTCTCTGCATTAAACTTGCAGACTCTTTACACAATGATCTGAATCCCATTATTGATCTCCATGGAGATATGCAATTGTCACCTATTCTGCATAATATCTGAATGTTAAATACATTTGTTTGGAACAAATATTTTAATGAATACAGTCAGTTCCACTTAATTAACTATCTGATAACTGAATATTTTTACTTAATAATTCAACTTGGAATATAAAAATTGTTCTATTTTTTAATTCAAATGCACTTGAGATTGGTCATAGATATTCATCTGAATGTTCATAAAATGTATATGGAGCTTAAAATTCCCCCTTGGATTTCTTTAAAGTGCATCCATTAGAAGGACAGCAGAGAAGCAGCTTTCATTTTTTTTTTTAAATAAATTTTCCCTGTCGCTGTTGTTTAAAAAACAGCTTAGAAGCTTGCTTGTAAAATGAAGCTTCATGCACACGTCCTCCTGCCTTCTGCCTTCTTTTTATCATAGGGTTGTTCAGAAGTGTACCACTACTCACGTTTTATACATATATACATTTTAATATGTGTATTTGGTTTGCAGAAGACAATGTAACTAAATCATTGATGTGTCCTTTATAGAACATCTAGAGTAGATTTGTGAATATATGAGTCCGAGTCTTCAAACAGAGAACCCCAGATAATGTTTGTAATAATAGTAATGAATACTGAAAATGATTACAACACTTATTTGGGGGATCATAGGATAAGCATAACAGATCAGTCACAGCACTTTATCCCTAAATACTCACACGTGAATCAATGTCACGAATGTTTACTGTGCAACCCCCAGAAGACTTGTTTTACACTTGTCAGGGACAAAGCCAAAAAGAGTTAGACACTAATTCTGACCTTCATTTGGATGATTAGAGACACATCTGCAGTGAATTTTAACACAGACCACAAATGATAATTGTGTAAAATTGGTGCCACAATAGTGTGGAGATGGAGGCCCATCATCAGTCAAGGCTGCTGGGTAATTTCAGAAAGGGGCCGAGCTCTGAGCTCTAGCCAAAGGGATGAATAGAGCTTACCAGGTTTAAAATATAGGAAGAAAGAATTAGAATTAAGGATGTTGCAGGCATGAAAACTTGGAGACGTGAGAGTTTAGGGATCTTCCTAACAACATATTCATCAGCACAATCCACTATTGATTGTATGTTGAGCAATTTAAGAGGAGACTATGATGATTTCCATGATAAATACAACTTATTATGCTAGGGATACAGTTCAGATGGTCAAACACTTGTCTTCAAGCCTGAGGGCCTGGGTTTGATCTCAGTCTGCATGTACAAAAGACAGAGGTGGAGACACATACTTGGTGGTTCTAGTGCTGAAGAGGCGCTGACAGGAGCATTACTAGGCCCTAAATGTTGAATACAAGGGCAACACAAATGACCCAGACTCAAAAAAGAGTGACTCATCCAACCTCCAGACTCTCAGGATCCAGGTGATGTACCTCCCTGCTCTTCAGGTCAGAGGTCCCACTTCACTGCCCTGTTGTCTTCCAACCTTCAGCATCTCAAAATCTGTCCAGAGCATCACACCGACTCTCCAGGTTAGAGACCACGCCTACACCATCTCCAGCACCCCAAACCCTATGCAGACTAATATCTCTCTCTCTCTCTCTCTCTCTCTCTCTCTCTCTCTCTCTCTCTCTCTCTCTCTCTCTTTCTCTCACTCTCACATGCACACAAGGACAGATGGATCCTGTTTTCTTTTTTTCCATTCTTTAATTTTATTAATTTATTCATATTACATCTCGATTGTTAGCCCTTCCCCTGTTTCCTCCCATTCTTCCCTCCCTCTCTTTTCTCTCCTTCTCCCCTCCCCTATGTCTGTGATTGAGGGAGACCTCCTCTCCCTATATATGCTCTCAGAATATCAAGTCTCTTCTTGGTAACTTGCTATCCTTCCTCTGAATGCCACCAGGTCTCCCCATCCAGGGGACATGGTCAGAAAAGGGGCACCAGAGTACGTGTGAGAGTCAGATCTCACTCTCCACTCAACGGTGGAGAATGTCCTGTTCGTCAGCTAGGTCTTGGTAGGGGTTCGAAGCTTACTGCCTATATTCTCTCCTTTGGGATCCTGTTTTCTAATCAAATCTGAAAGCCTGTGGCATTTGGTTGCATAATTAAGAATATTGTTATTTAAAGACGTGTATGAATTCATACACTTTGGTTGGTTTTTTGTCTTCAGTCTTTAGTGTTTTCTTAATCTTCCTGCTAGACAATTGTCTTAGACTTGTTTATATTTCCCTTGTAACCTTTTGGACATGTTTATGCTACTCTTAAGTCCGAAGAATTACTTCCACCGTCCACTGAAGGTCTGTCTTAGCGAGCATAAATTCCTTTAACCTCCTCTTATCACTGAAAGTTTTTGCTTCTCCTTCAGTTATAACAGTTCTATGGATAAAGTTCCCTTCCAGGGTTGGGATATGTTATTTTTCAGGATGTGAAATATATCACTCAAAGCCAGTAGCTCTCAACCTTCCCAGTGCTGTGAGACTTTAATACAGTTCCTCATGTTGTGGTGACCACCAACCATAAAACTATTTCATTGCTACTTCATAACTATAATTTTGCTACTGTTATGAATAATAATGTAAATATCTGAAATGTGACTCTCCAAAGGGGTCATGACCCACAACTTGACAATTTTTGCTTAAATTTCCACTGGAAATTAAACTGTTACTCTGATGGGCCTGACCTTATTTGACTTGGCTCTTCTTTCTTGTAGCTTTCAGTAAACATTATTTTATGTTTACTATTATAAATATAGTATAATATGAGGGCATGTTTCTTTTCTGATCCTGTCTGTCTGGGTATCTGTCCCGAATGAGCAGCTATTTTCATTTTGCTGGGAAATTTTCTTCTATGATTTTTAAAAATAATTCTTTCTATATTTTGACATGGAATTCTTTATGAAATTCATACATCTTTTATGGTCTCCCAAAGATCACATGTTGATGTGATTTTCTTCTTTCCAACTTGTCATTTTCTTTGACTGAATGACTCATTTCCTCTACCTTGTGTTCATGCCCTGATATTCTGGCCTTTGCTTCATGCATTCTGTTTGTGAGGTTTCCTACTGAGTTTTTACTTCACTTCTTGAAATTCTCATTTCCAGATCCATTTCAGCTTGGAGTTTTTTTTTTTCATATTTATTTTAATTGACATCCACTCATCCACTTTCATATCCTGACTTGTTTTTATTTTACTCAGTTGATTTTTGTGCCATCTAGAGATTGATCCAGGAGTTTTTTTTTTGTGTCTTCTTTGAATTTTTTGAATACATTGATAATTGTTCTTTTATATTTCTTGACAATTTCACACATATATTAACTGGGTTTTGGTCCTTTCATACACACACACACACACACACACACACACACACACACACGTGCGCACACAAACACACAGTGAACCCAGTTCTTCTCACATCACTCTCATATTCTGATATATTTTTCTCACCCTAGGCTCAACTAAGGTTGATTGCAGTTTCATAAGTAAGGTATACTGAAACATGGACAGTGTATTTTCTACCGAGAAAATGGCAGCCTCTCCCTCAGTAACCTTTAATGTCACATAGACCTTATGTTAGGAGTTGGGCCTCAAGAGTCCTTCTCTGATGGGTAATAAAATGGTGTTGGTTTCAGTCTGGTACAGATTTTTGCTTCTGTCTGGCACTGTAAACATTGTCAAAAATCCATGGATGGGGAAATCGTAGGCTCTAAGGGAGTATCTGCTATTATTGTTTTGCTAAATGTCAAACTGTCCGTCAAATATTTATTCTACACTCACATTAATGCAACTCTAAAATCTCTTTAGAGCCCCTCCCAGAAAAAAATATCAGTGCTCAGCAGTTAATACAGAGACTCAAAATGGATTGAAGGGAAGAGAATAAATGATTATGGAATGTTTGCCCATAAACCTGAAATCTGTATCATCCTTCTCCCTCAAGATGTTGGACATCACAGAAAAGATGGGAGAGAAAAAAATAAAACTCAGAAACTGGGAGGAGTGCTTTGAAACTGTCTCACTCTAGAATATAACTGGAAGTCTAGATTCCTATGTAATTCCTCTTTTTAGTTGTTTAAGGAACTGCCATACTGGTTTCCAGTAGCATTGCCACTAAGTCGAAGGGACCTCCCCATGGACTCTCATCCCTACATCATACCCACTGAGAGTGTATAAGGGGCCCCCACAGTCTCCCATCAGCTTTGCATCAAATCCACTAAGAGTGTAGCCAGGGACTCCCTACCTCCCCAACTCTTGTGTCCTACCCACTGAGAAAAAGTAAGGGGACACTCCTCATTTCCTTTCCCCCTTGTATCCTAGACACTAAGACTGTATAGCTCTTTCTCCTCTCACTCTTTCATATCATCCACCAAATGTATAAGGGACCCATCATGATCTCTTACCATTGCATCCTAGGCACTATTTTTTAATATATTTTATTAATTTATTCATATTATATCTCAATGTATAACTATTTATTGCTTGTTTCCTTGACAATAATAATGTTGAATTGTGTGTAAGCTGTGATTTCCATTTCTCTCTTGGCTAGAATCTTGAGCTTTAAAAACATATTTATTTGCTATTTTTAAATATTTTTCATTTTTATCTTTTAAATTTATTGTGTATTTTTATATCTTACTGGTTGAATTTCTTCTACCGTAGAATTTGATTGTTTTAGTTCTTTATATGTTTTATACTTTTTAAGTCTTTATGTATTTTATAGTCACATTAATACCTGACTAATACTTTCTCAATGTTATAGGCTCTTTTTTATCTTAACTATTTTGTAATTTGCTGTGTTGAAGTTATTAAAATTTTATTTTATCACATTGGTCATTTCTTGGTTTTACTTACTGAGTAACTGAATTTATATTCAGAAAGTTATTCTTCTCTTGCTTTCTTTATGGTTCCTAATCAGGGGTAGCATCAAACTATTCAATGCATTTTGAATTAATTCTTGTACAAAGTAAAGGAAAGATGTCTATTTTCCCAAATGTAATTATGAGTGTCTTTTCTCCAACATACATTTTAGGCACCTTTGTTAAAACTCATATGGCTGTAGTTTATAAATTTATTTTTGAATATTCTATACTAATTTTTTAGGATTTGGGGAGGATATAGTTGTATGGATTAATTTATATATCTTTTATTTTATTTCCTTAGTTTATTTAGACTTATGTGATAGTACAATGCTATCTTGCTATATTTGCTAATACACCTATATACTATGGTGTAATGCAGAATCAGATATCCCAATACACCCAGAATTATTGCTCTCTCTCTCTCTCTCTCTCTCTCTCTCTCTCTCTCTCTCTCTCTCCCTCCCCCTCTCTCTTTCTTCATCAACCCCCTAATTTTGGCTCTTTGAGGGTTTTAGTGTTTTCATACTCATTTAAATTTTTAATAAATATTTTTCTGAATAATATTAATGGAATCTTCATAAGCATTGCATCGAATTATGGATTTCTTTTCATAATGTAGCCACTATCACAATATTACATTATTAACTTGCTAATCTGTATACATTAGAGGTATTTTGATATTTAGAGATTTTCAGATTCATTCTGGAGTATTAAAAACTTTTCATGATGCATGTTTTTCACCTCTGTGGCTATATTTTTTTTTTTACTTATTTTGATGCTTTTGTAAATGTGACTTTTTTTCTTGTTTTGTTCTTGAAATGTCCATTATTGGTACAAAGGAATAGCAAGAAGTTTTCATGTTGCTTTTGTATCTGCTGCTTTGTGTAAACTATTTAGAATACAGTGGCATTTTCCTGGTACAGTACTTAATACTGTTTAAACATAGAACCATATATTCTTGACAAATGATATCAACTTGAAAATTTCCTTTCCTATTTCTATCACTTTTATTTCTTTTTTATGTAATTATTTTAGTTAAAATTAAATGTTGTATGGAATAAAAGCTTGGATAATTAATATAATTCTCTCATTTCTGATTTTAGAAGAAGCACTTTCAATATTCCCCCAATTCCTATAATGCTAGTTACACATGTGTTGTATATGACTACAATTATATTGAGGTATGATTATTTTATTCTGAACTTCTTAACTTAGCTTTTATCCAGAAAGAAAGTTGTCATTTTCAAAAAAAATTGAATGGTATCTAGTGAGATAGTCATATAATTTTTGTTGTTAATTTTATGTATATCTTATGCCATATTTATTGATTTATGTATGTGGAATCACCTTTACATTCCTGGAATGAATCCAAGTATAATCTTGTATGGTATATATTTTTAAATTAGCATACAAATGAGTGAGTTTAATTATGGAGTTTTCATACATACTCTGTTTTATTTTTTGACCTTCATCTTCCTCACCTATGGTGTGTTTTCTTTGTAATATGAAACAAATACTCTGCAGTTTTACGAAAGCTTCAAATGTGATGCATTTCTGTAGAGATGTGATATCCTAGACAATAGTAGTGGACAGGAAAGAAGGCAAGAATATAAAGAACTGAAAATATCATTAAAACTAGCAAGTGGACAGAAAAGGGAGAGAAGAAAGGAGAAAGAAAATGGTCATTGTAAATGTAATGAGAGGAGACCCACATATATAAACACAGGGTACTCTGAAAGACCTTCACGAAAGATTGGTACTCTTGGTAAGTGAAGACAAGACATTGAATGAAACCAGGGAGAGCTTAGGTACCCAATGAAGAGAATTCCTTTTCCTAGGCATTGTGATAAAGACAGCTGGTTTGTTCTCTGGTTTATCCTTGTAACAAATGATTGTATACCTTTGGAACTCATCTTCTACCAATGGTAAATGTTTCAGTTACTTTTTTTTTTTGGTGGTAAAAGACTCTAACTTAAGGAATTTATGCTCAATGTAAACATCTTAAGGAAGAAAGGTTTGTTTTGGCTCAAAGATAAACTATAAGGTCTACCATGGAAGGGAAATCCTGCCACAAACCCATCATGTTTAAACCTTAACTTCCCTTCCACATCTCCATAATCTCATTACTACCTCATAATGTGAAAGTGCACCCATCCAACCTCAGAACTACTCATCCCATCAATGTTTAAAAATCCAAAGCTTTCAGAAAGTAGAAGCTTTAAAAAGGTGTTATAGGATCACCTTCATAGATTCCAGGGAGTTTTTGCTGCACTGGTTTCCCATATCATCCTCAAAATGCTTCCCAAATCCAGGCTTCTTCAAAAATACTCTCTCCCTTCACCCATCCCACCTGATTCCTCCTCTTCCCACCCCCATCTGCCCACAGTTCACCCACAAAATCTATTCTATTTCCCCTTCCCAGGGATACACACACACACACACACACACATACACACACACACATGCACACACACACACATGCACACACACACATACACACACACACATCTTGAGCCCTGCTTCTTTAGCCTCTATATTTCTGATGTGTATAGTATCATGGTTATCTTTTACTTAATAGCTAATGTCTATTTACCTGTCCACTTATAAGTGAGTACATACCATTTTTGTTTTTCTTGGTCTGTGTTATCTAAACATGATTTTTTTTTCAAATTCCATCCATTTGCTTGCCAATTTCATGATATTTTTTAACAGCTGAGTAATACTCCACTGTGTAAAAGTATCATATTTTCTTTATCCATTGTTCTATTTAGGGACATCTTGCTTGATGCATTTTCTGGCTAATATATATATATATATATGAACATAACTGAAAAAATGTCATTGTGGTAGGATAGAACATCCTTTGTATATATACACTCAAGAGTGATATGGCTGGATCTTGAAGTAGATCCATGTCTACCTTTCTGAGGAACTGACATTGATTTCCATAATGACTGTACAAGTTTACCCAACACCAGCAATGAAGGAATGTTCCCTTTGCTCCACATCATTGCCAAAATGAGCTGTCACTTGTGTTTTAGATCTTAGCTATTCTGACAGGCGTAAATGGAATGGCAAAGTAGTTTTAATTTGAATTTCCATGGTAGCTAGGGATGTTGAACATTTCTTTAAGTGTTTCTCAGCCATTTGAGATTCCTCTGTTAAAAATTCTGTTTTGATGTATACTCCATTTTTAAAATTGGATTATTTGTCCTAGTTTCTTGAGCTCTTTATATATTTTGGAGATTATACCTCTGTCTGATGTGGAGTTGGTGAAAATGTCTTCCCATTCCACAGGTTGCTGTCTTCATCTATTGATGGTGTCCCTTGCCTTGTAGAAGCTTTTCAGCATCATAAGGTCTCATCTATTGTTGATCTTAATGTCTGGGCTATTAATTTTCTGTTCAAGACATCATCTTCTGTGGCAGTAAGTGGGTTATTTCTCACTTTTTCTTTGATAATGTTCAGTGTATCTAGTTTTACGTTGAGATCTTTGATCCACTAGGACTTGAGTTTTGTGCAGACTGTGTTGGAACGGCCACCTGGAAACTAGACCATCTTGAGGCCCAAGTCATCCGAGGACACCCATACTACTTCCTGAATGGCCAAGAACTGGAGGCTGGATACTCCAGAGACATAGGATATAATCAAACATGACAGAAAAAAAAAGTGATGAAATGAATCCTCATGATATTCTGCTACATTTATAGCCCAATTAGCCCAATAATAATCAGAGAGACTCCATCCAGCAACTAATGGGAGTGGATGCAGAGACCCATAAACATTAGGAGGAGATCAGGGAAACCCAAGGAAGAGGAAGAGAAAGGCTAGTAGGAGCCATAGAGGCTGATGTGACTAGGACACTAGGGGAACATGGCCCAGAGAATCAACTAAGTAAAGCTCATATGTGGTCACAGATACTACAGTGACAATCAAGAAATCTATACATGTCTGAGCTAGGTCCTCTGCCATATATGTTATGGCTATGGAGCTTGGTGTTCATGTGTCACCCCTAACAGTGGGAGTGGAGGTGTCTCTGACTCTTTCATCTGCTATTGAGTCCCTTTTCCTCCTACTGGTTTGCCTCATCCAGCTTCGATATGTGAGTTTGTGTGTAGTCTTATTGTAACTTGTTATACTGTGTTTTATTTCTATTCCCAAGAAACCTGTTTTTTTTTAAAGGAAAACAGGCAGATCTGGGGGAGAGAGGAGCCTGGGAGTGGTACTGGAAGGAGTGGATGGAGGGGAAGCCATTATCAGGATATAATGTATGAGAGAAATAAATTTTTGAAGCTTTCATAAAGTAAAATAAAGTTATGAATTTCCAACATAAAATTGTACAGAGTAAACATTTCACTTTCAATAGGAAATTATGAGGTGTTATTAAAAAGAAATAATAGTACCAAAAGACATCTGAAACCCAGTATAGAAAATCAAAACCCCACAGTACCTTGTCCAGTATCTGGGGATTGTGATGTAGTCACGTGTGCTTAAAAGCCTTGTATAGCCCCACCCATCCAGCTCTGTCATATGTAGCTTCTTTTGTGGGTTGGTTGCATTCCATTCCTGCAGCTTTCTTAGAGATGGCCAATGGTCTTGGCACCTCCAACATTCCAAACTCATCATTGTAACTTTGCCTTCATTTTTCACTTCTTCATGCAATAGCCTCTTAGGGCCTCCTAGAAAGAACAAAGTTCCTGCCACAAATCTTCTACTTCCTGAAACTGTGGAGTGAGACTCTATGATCCCCTAAATCTCGAAGCTTTCAGGCCTACAAGATGGTACCATGAGTGAGTACTGCCGCCATCATGCAAGGGATGCTGCTTCCCTTGAACTATGGCTATAGACGGGTTTGTATGCCTAGCTGATCAAATCTGCTGACCTGCCTTCCTAGGTAATTGTTTATAGTACATAGGCCACCCTTATGACATTCTGAGCTCTGGCTTTTTTCCCACATGAATTTGCATTTGTAATAAATTGAAGACTTTGGTCAGTGGTGTCTCTCCTTAAATTCAACTTGCTTACCTGAATTGACAGTGTGAGGTTCCTTTTCACAATTGCAGATACATTGTCATCTATACTACCCTTGTCTGACACTGTAAACCTATGTAACGTTCTTTGATAAACCTCATACTTTTCTTGGGGTTTCACTTTCTCATACTATAAATAAGAATGAATACAATAAAAAGTAGCCATACCATATATACATGCCATCCTGCCTGGCAATTTCTTCCACTGAACACATTAGTCTAAATCTTTTAAAGTCACCTCACTCAAAGTCTCTGGGCAGAATGAAGGCAGACTCGTGGTAAAAATGCCAAATGAATAGCCCCCATCATGCTTCCTAATAGAGTCTTTGTTCCCCCTGAAATCTCATAAGCCATATTTTCATTCACCGTGCTTCTATCAGCATTCTTGTCTCTTAAGCTTCCAACAGAATGATTCACTAAGCTCTGATGACAGTTTTACAGAGATTTTTTAACCTAAAATTCCAGGCATCATACATTCCTCCCACAAACAATTTCCAAAGGCTTAAGAACCATATGGACAGGTTTATTACATCTATATCGTCATTTCTGGCTCCAATTTCTGTATCTCCCTTTCCTGTTACTAAACAGGGAATTTTTAGGGGCCCTAAATCACTGGCATTGTATTTTACCCTGACCTAAGTTTACCTCATTATGATATCCTTTCCCTAATTATTTCTGTAAAGAACCCTATTATAAATAATTCTGCATATGTATTCAGGATGGGCTTTGGGTTTAGAACACACAGTTTAACTCACTACAGAAAGTATGACATTCCTGTTGTGTTCATCCTAGGACCTTCAGTTTGAATTAGAGGTGAAATATAATAAATGCTGTTAATGATTGCATTTACAGCCTACAAATGCTACACAATAACTGAGTTACTCAGGTCATTTAAATGCATTCCACAAGTAAAATTTGTTTCTTGTTCTGAAGTATAATGTAAGTTCTTTGAAAGTAAGAATTTTCTTAGTGTGTTTAGGAATTATGTGTTTCTTTTCATTTGATTTTTCCCTTCCTCTGTGTGTATACTCTGTATGCACACACGTGTTTGTAAGTTCCGGCATTTGTGGACCATGGTATGGCCTATATGAGGAGATCAAAAGACTTAAAGACTGCCTCGGACGCGGGTGCGTGCCTTCTATCCTGTTTGAAATGTGGTCTTTTGTTTGCTCGGTGGCCTCAAGCTTTTGGGGATGTTTCCTCTTCTCATCTCACCATACATACACTTAGATTCTGGATACAAAATACCATGTCCAACTATTTCTTAATACAATACTGTGTGTACAACGAATAATGTACACATATACATCAGCGAGAAAGCCATTTGTACTCACTATTGATTTGGCTTATCTTGCCATGAAAGCATTCTAGTTCTCCTCTGTTTTCCATTTTATTAGAAGTAGTATTTTCAGAAATGAAGAGCATTTTTACTTCCAATTGGACATGTCCTTTCTTTTGGATTATATAAATATATTAGAATTATGTAAATAAGATCCTACATTTAAATTCTGGTACTAAAATTTAGTGATAAAATTTTTTACTAAGATAACCATTAGCTATTGTACTTGACTTATATTAAGTTGCAATCTGCTATTTATTTACAAGCAATGGTTGTGAATTACAGTGTGTTTGTGTGTGTGTGTGTGTGTGTGTGTGTGTGTGTGTGTGTGTGTGTGTGTGAACATGACATACCTCTGGAGGTCAAAGGACAACTTTTCAATTCTCTCCTTGCACCATATAGATCCAGAGGGTTGAATTCAGGTCACCAGGCTTGGAGTCAAGTACTTTTATCCACTGTGCTATCTCACTAGCCCAATTCTATTTATATGATAAAACTGCATAATTATTTGAATGTGAAAATAAAAAATCAGTTAAAAACAGAAGGTAGTTTGTTCGAAGCCTGTCACCAATAATTTAATCCTTTTCCTCCCATAAGTGTTTGCTAAAATGCCAAAGGCCTCAATTTAGCTACTTAAATTCCCATCAAAAAAGCATTCCCCAAATTGCCTATTCACTCGGGGTCTTTATAAATCAGGAAAAGTACCCAGGTCTTCCTGAGTGGCTTTTATATGGAATCAGTAGAACAACTTCCCCCCTCTTTGTTAATGGTATGCTCACTCACCATTTAGTTACTTAATTACACCATAAATCTAAGGTATAAAATATGTTTAGAGTGACAATTTGCTCATTTTTTCAGGATGAAATTTAGAATACTCTACATTTCTCAATAAAAATCTCACTTCAAAGGGATTGTTGGCCCTAAATCAACCTGAAGAAACCTTAAGAGAACAATGTCCCATTTCCTCTAAGGAGGTTGGATAGGTTTCTGTTTGCTTTCTTGGTCTATGGATGCTTATTTTCATTGGCAGTTGGTTATAAGTATTATTGGTCTTTTACAGAGAGGAAACTAGGTTTGACTCATGGACATATCTCTTTTCCTTTATCTTTCTTTTGTAGGTAAGGAGATAGGAGCTGAAAAGAAAGAAAGGGGGACGTGGATATATAGAGGGAGGATAGAACAAAAGGTAGATTATTGAATCTACTCCTCATCTAAAGACCCTAATTGTTACTCAAAAACAAGGTTATTTTTTAATTCAATGGTATTGAATTTTGTATATTGATAAAAATTATTCTCATGTCAAAAACTAGTCTAATTTTATCACAAGAATATATATTCTAGGTCTAATAAATAGATATTATTTTATAGAAATATGAGGTAAAATAGTTAAATATGTCTTCAAAAACCTCCGAGACCTACAGAATATGGCATTTAAAGATGTTTTTATTATTTTACAGATTCTTTGACAAGACAAGTTAACTCCTGGCAACACTCAGCCTGCCTCAAAGAAGACAAGCATCAAAGAACCTCCTTATAGAGTTGGCTTCAAATGTGGCAAACCAGACACTGGGAAAAATGTCCTCATTTCTGCCACAGATGGAATCCTGCCTAAAAATGGGCAAGTTTAGATAGTTCTTGCCTCACAAATATGTCTGTTAGATAAAATGGGCCAGAAGGCTGAAGATGCTGCTCCAATGTTATAGAGAGTGTTGGGTGACTGACTGTTCAGGCAGTAAACTGTCTCAGTCATTTTTTAATTTGAAAGCTGCTAACCTGCACTCCAGGTTCACTGGAGTGTTTAATTTTTTTCTCTTCTCAAGTCTTTGATATGTTTGAACACCAGATAGTTTAGTCTTTCAATTAAGCTTCGTAGGCTAGGGGTTAGGAATTTTTTTAGATCAAGATAGATGTTTTAAATTAATAGAGATGAGATATGATAGATATTAATCTCCATTTATAAATTTAGACCCAAGAAGATAGGAAAGATGTTTACTTCAAGTTTGCCAAATGCAAATAGCCAACTCACTATGAATGTAACATTTATATAATTCCTGATTGTCTCATGGTTCTTCCTGCTGTATGTAGTTCATTTTACCCATGTGTGATAATATACGTGTATATGTGAAAAAAGAAACATAATAAAAAGATCTCACCAGAAAAGAGGGATGTAGTAGTTTATAGTGGCAGTTCTCAAGCTGTGGGTAGCAGTCTCTTCGGAAGTGCAGGGGTCAAACAACCGTTTCACAGAGTCACATATGAGATGCTCTCAAGATCATATGTTTACATCACAATTCATAACAGTAGCACAGTTACCATTATGAGGTCCCAACAAGTTATTATTATGGTTGGGTGGTACTGCAACCTGAGGAACTGTAATAAAGGGTCACAGCATTAGGAAGGTTGAGAATATTGCTCCGTAGATTTTAAAGTCTGTAGCTTTACCTTCATTTGTCTACTTTCTAATTGAGTCAAGCCCCAAATATACAACTGAAATATTACTCCCCTCAACATCCATACACATCCTAAGCATTACAAAGTGTATATATGAGAACTATGCATTATATTTCATCTCTTTCCAACACCACTAACTTCTCCTACCAACACTTTTGCATAAGATGGAAACATCTTGGACACTATGTAAGTGAAGGACTTAGGCACGGGAAAGCAACCTCTTTTGCCATTCATTGCTAAGCATAGTTTCTGTGCCCCTCCTCCTTTACACACCATTACTGATTTAATAACAGGAAATACGTTTTTATAGACCGAGATATATAAAATACCTTTGTAATGAAAACATGACTTATAAACCAAAGTCTTCAGATACCAATATTCAGTGTTCAACAGAAAAACAAGAAAGTAGGTTATTTAAAAGAATCTGTGAGAAAAAGAAGTAAATCTATTATGGGTTGACTTGCTGGTCACTAGGGTCACAGGCTTGAGTTTTTG
Organism: Acomys russatus; assembly: GCF_903995435.1. Lineage (NCBI taxonomy): Eukaryota > Metazoa > Chordata > Mammalia > Rodentia > Muridae > Acomys > Acomys russatus. The sequence goes on along the minus strand of NC_067160.1, from coordinate 22,298,910 downwards.
AAAAGACCTACAGTTCTACGAATGGAGTCCAGATGCTCTCTTAGGTACGAGTGTCATTATTTTTAGCAAAAGAAACCTTTTCACCCTTAGTCATGTCAAAACACAAAGAATTCCATAAATCAGTGCCAGGTTTGTTTTTATTCCTACATATCTGAGCAAATATATACTTATGCCACATAAATTTTTGTCTTATTTTCAGAACAAGGATTTAGAGGATTAAAATGGACTTTAAAATGAGGGGAAAGAGAGAGGGATAGATGGAGGAAGGGAGAGAGGGAAGGGCAGAGAGAAGTGGGCGAGGGAGAGACTTCCATTGGAGTTTTCTACATCATGAAATTTCTTAGTTTGAGCAAATAAAATTGGACCAGTCAGTTTAATTTTGTTGCTAGTCAGTTTCTTGGAGCAAGATCAAGCAACAGGGTTTATCTGAAAACATACTAAGAAATGTTTAAAATGTACATATACAAACACTGTCATCACAGCTTTATAAATTTATAAATGTAATGATTCTGAATGCTTGTCCTTTTTGTCATCGGGAATGACAGAAATATTTGAAATTCTCCAGTAATCTTAGGCTCACAAGTGGAAACATTTGGTTGCATTTGGCTCATAAGCACACAGGGGCTTGTCTGCTTTTGGTTCTGTGTAATTAGAATGTACAGATCTGACATCAAATGTGTTATACTGTAGTTACAACAAAATGAACTCAGGACAAGTGTGCAAAAGGTTGGATGCAATTTAGATTATAATGCTTTAGAAGTGGAGAGAGAAAGAATGAACAAGCCAAGTGTATTCCCCTGGGCACACATAGCAGATCAACACAATAACCAACCTTTAGCACTTGGCAATTATCTTACTGAGACCAAAACAAAAGTTGAAATCTCCACACGAATCACAATAGTTTACAGCATTTTCAGAAAAAATAAACTGAACAAAATAATATTTGCTTTTGAGAAAGTTTGTCTATTCTTATCAAAGTCAGACTGAATAAATGAACAGTCACTTAACTGATCATTGCAAGTGACCAGATAGATCATTTAGATATATATTAATACAATAGAAAAAATATACCAATATTTGGGGGAAGATCCATACAATCTGCTGTTGGAAACTATCCCCTCAAATTCCTTGTCACATAGATGAAAGAAAGCTTTTCTTTTCTTATCCATCACTAGGTTTATGTTTGAGATCCCCTAATGAAAGAGAAATGAGAAGAATCAGTAAAAAATTATTATATACATTATGAGAAATGGGAAATCCAAAGAAACAGGGATTCTCTTGTTATTTGTGGGATAGAACAACCAGTGGGATACAGTCAATTATTGTTATGAGATTTATCTTACATGTGTCTCTTTCCTATATGTGTAAAGAGGGACACAAAAGTTTTGGTTGAAGGGCAAGGAGAAAGTGATAGTGGCCATTGTAGTTAATTTACTGTTTTGGTACCATAATAGTTTTCATTGTGATTACTATACAAACAATGATTAACCTCATATCATCAGGCACATATCCCTAAGATTTCACTGTTAACGTGTTCAGAGACCTAATAACACAAAGAAATGGAGATAAAATGAAGGCTTAATTTTAAGCAAAAAACTTCAATGTCAAATCCACTACAAACCAGAACCAGATCATAGGAAGGTGTGCATAGTTATTGAAAGAATTTCAAAAGGAAAAAATAAAAAACAAACAAACAACACTTGAAAGGTAAATCGACCTGAAACTGCAAACATGTAGGAGATAAGCATTGTGGAGAATAAGTGTAATCATGTGATCCATGAGCTACCACATATGGAGGAATTACATATTTAGTAGCAGCAAAAGCTTGGCTAAGGCTAAAATAGATACCTAAACACAATTAATTCAACCTAGACTCATTTATTCTAACTTTACCCACTAAGTTCTTATTTGCATTGAAGAATTTCCCTTTGGAGTTGAACTCAGCTGGTATTGTCACAAGTGTAGGACTTGAGAACTTCAGGTTCCAATCTCCATCTAGGCCTAGAATGTTTTCATCCTCTGAGAATTAGTGCTGAATAAGCTCACCCTTTCTAGTTCTTTCTGAACTCTGGCTGGTGAAACTCCTCTGGTCTGGTTGAAAACTCCTCTTCAAGCTGACTGATTCAAACCAGCTCCTTTCCACTGTTTGTTGAATTGCTCTGCTTGGAACTAATTACCTCTGAACTCCACCAACTGAACTGCAGGAACTCAACTGCACTGAATTGCACCGACTTGCATAGAACTGAACTGTACTCCTAAACTCTACTGCACTGCACTGTCTACACAAACTAACTGTGCTCTCTCTCTCTGTCTCTCTGTCTCTCTGTCTCTCTGTCTCTCTCTCTCTCTCTCTCTCTCTCTCTCTCTCTCTCTCTCTCTCTCTCTCTCTCTCCTCTCTCTCTCTCTCCCTCCTCTCTCTCTCTCTCTCTCTCTGTGTGTGTGTGTGTGTGTGTGTGTGTGTGTGTGTGTGTGTGTGTACTGGCTTTTAAATAGGTCTTCCTATCTGTTCATGTCAGAGTTGGATATATTGTATCTCTGATTCATTCTGTTAAATTTTTCTCTGACTTGTCACTTTGTCAGTCCCTCAATAGGCATCATTGTTTGGGACTAAAAGTGTGTACTAAATTCCAGCCAAAGGGTTTAAAGGTTTGTATTCCAGTCAGAGGGATTAAAGTTGTGTACTAAGGGTGTGTCTATACTCCAGTCAGATTACAGGGATCACACAGAAGTAGGTTTTTGGATGTGATCCCTTGTCAGAGTAGCCATGTTGCTGAATTAAAATTCTTCTACCAAAGTATATTAAACTTTTCATTGCTACAAATCTATAGATTGTAACCTGGTGGATTTGACTAAGCTCCTTGAGCAAGACATCCTTGGGATAGAATGCTCTAAGTAATTGAGATATTCTGCTATAATAACTTAAATTGGAGAAGAAAGAAGGTAGGTAGGAGGAAATATATATATTCTCTTAATTCTATTAACATTGTTTTAAAAAGTGATGACATCTGCTCTTTCCTTTGTCCTTACATAAAAAAAAATGCTAATGGTGTGATAACCACTAGTTCTTTTGTTTGTTTGTTTGTTTGTTTGTTTATTGTTCCTTTCGAAGTCACCTTTGAGCATCATTTTTAAATTTATTATTATTATTATTATAAATTATTCGCATTACATACAAATTGTAATCCCCTCATTTTTATCTTCTTGTTCCCACCCTCTCTCCCTTTTCCATTCTATTCCCCTTGGCATGACCTCTGACAGGTGGGCTCCTCCTTCCCAGCTGTCTGAGCACACCCTATCAGGTCTCATTTGAATAGCCTGCATCCCTTTCCTCTGTGTTCCAACAGAACCTCTGCCCTAAGGGAAAGTGATCAAATTCAGGCCAGCAGAGTTCTTGTCAGAAGCAATCCCCTACTTCCCTCCTCCCCATGTGGAGAATGAGCTGTCCATTGGCTACATCTGATCAGGGGGGTCTAGGTCCTCTGCTTGCCATGTCCTTGGTTGGAGTGTCAGTTTTTACAGACTCTCCTGCGTCCAGATCTGTCAACGTTGGTAGTCTCCTTGTGGAGCTCCTGACAATCTCCCTCCTCTTTCCATCCCCCAACTCTTACATACAATTAACAGCTCTTTGTCCAGTGTCTGGCTGCATGTCCCAGTATCTGTCCCAATCCCCCACTGGATGGAGTCTCTCAAAAGACATCTACGTTGGGCTAATATCCACTTATATATGAGTATACAACATGCCTGTCTTTCTTGGTCTGGGTTATCTCACTCAGGATGATCATTTCAAGTTCTATCCATTTGCCTGCAAATTTCAAGATTTCTTTGTTTTTGATATCTGAATAGTATTCCATTGTGTAATGCATTAGAGTTTCTTTATCCATTCTTCAGTTGAAGGACATCTAGGGACATTTCCTCAACCATGTTCATAGCATCTTTATTTGTAATAGCCAGAATCTCGAAACTACCAGTTCTTTATTGTCTTTTTTTTTCCCCCCCTGTGGTTCAATCATCTAAGGTCAACCCAACCATATTCTAATAATATTAAGTAGAAATTTCAAGTAAAAGCAATTCACAAATAATAAATTCACACCATTCTGTGCAGCATCATGAAGTTCAACAAGATCTAGCTCTGTTCCTACTGGGGAGTGAATCATGCTTGGCTCTATTCTGCACCCATTAGTAGTTACTCTGTAGCCATCTTGGTTATCAGGCATAAGTGATTTTTGGATAACCACCCTGCTGATGTTCTAGCAACTGTCTGGAATATTCTCTTCACCACGGACTGAATAAGGAAGAATATAGTACAATAATGAACCTTGCCAAGAAGAAGAGATAAGGGTAGAGGAGAGGGGAGATAGATAGTAGAGAAATGATAGACAGATGGGTGATACATAGATAATAAAAACGTAGTAGGTGATAGAAAAATAGATCATAGATAGATAGAATATTGCAGTCTATTGTTGTTTCATTTTATTAATAATCGTTGTTGATTTCTTACCGTTACTAATTTATAAATTAAACTTTATAATAGGTATGTGTATGTAGAAAAACATGTTATATGCAGAGTTTGCTTCTATCAGTGATTTTAGGAACTTACTTCAGGTACTGGGGTGAATCACTTTTCTTTGGGTGGTGGGTCAACTGACAATATAGAATATTAAGGAAGAAAAAAACCTTATCTTCAAACCCCAGTTGTGAAAAGTCAATATGAAAGAAAAATACTGTCACTAGTTCCAGTTTAGTCTTTCTCAAATATAACATATCAATGTGTTTTAACAGTGTTTGGGTAATTTTATAGCACGTGTTGCTTAATACATTTTGAATATTTGTCCAATTTGCAATAATTTAGGTGATAAATAATTGATGATAGACTTTCTAGAGCTTTCACTATTATTTTGCAACCAATGTCTTATTAGTAACATTCTGAGGCAAACATTGGAGCATGTGTTAGGTTTAACTCTGAGTTTAAACTGTTTAGTGTTTAAATTCTTTAATAAAATGTACTATTTAATTACATGGTTAACTTTCTATACTAGAATGGTATGCATGGTCCCCCACCCTCATGCTAACATTGAATCAGGCTACACCATCTGTACAGTAAGGTACTGTAGAGCTGCACTAATTTGCATTTCTTTAATTAACAGGACACATTGAATATTTTAAAATATATGTATTAACAAATTGCATTTTACATTTTCAAGTTCATATTTCTTTGATTAAATATCCAATATAATTTATTTGTGTACCATTTATCCATCTAAGCCTATTGTCATATGACTGAAAATACATTTTATCACTAGCTTTATGTTTTTACTTCACTATGTGATATTTTTAATGTTTTCAAGTATGAATTTATGTTAATATATTCAAAATTACTAATTTTATTTATTTGTTTTTTTACAGTTATGTTTTATTCCATGAAATGCATCATAAAATTATAAAAAGCCTATGCATATATATTTAAAAACTAATTGGTTTATATATTTAATGTTGTTATCATCATTGTTTATTTTCTACTGTGGTAGAAAGCCCTGATTCAACTTTAGTTCTAATGCTTTTTTTCCTAAAGTCGCAATTGATCCCTGTGGCATAACTTACTAGATAGCCAGATTTTTGTCACACATACCATGTTTGTATTAGAAAATGTCATGATACTTCTGTATCGTTTAAAAAATGAGGGTGTCGAATATTCACATTTGACAATGAAAATCCTTTCCTCTTAACATGACTAAACCTTTTTTGAGCTGGGTCTCTCCTCTCCAATCTCTAGCCTATGAGGGAGGCTGGGAAGGTTGGCTCATGAATTTATGGCCAGTCTGGGCTACAGACTGGGTTCAAGGTTAATCTGCATAACTTAATGAGTTATTATGTCAAAATGGAGGAAGGAAAGCAAGGAGCAGAATTAGAAAGAAGAGAATGTTAATTGGTGGTTCAGTGGCTGAGAGGCCTGAATTCCATCCTTGTTACTACACACACACACACACACACACACACACACACTAAATAATAGACAGACCAACGGATAGATAGATGATAGATAACCTTACTGTGCTTTAGTTTCCATTTATACTTTAAAATCACATCTAAGTGTTTAAAGAGTAAGTTGTTTTAAATTTCTAAATCAGTTAGGAAGATGATTTAGGCAGAATAATCGCTACTCAAAATATGTCTGTGACCGAGTCCTTAAAACCACATGTTAAGTGAGATTTTGGATGTCTAGGTATGTTGGTTTGAGATATTGTCCTCAGTTGCATTGATCGGGCCCAATGAAAAAATAAGGACTGTGGTAAAGGGACAGAGCGAGGCAGAAGAATCAACACCAGGGATGACAGCAGCAGAGGATAGGGACAGTGGAATATGGCTGAGCCACTTTCCAACATGTGCAGGTGGCCTTGCAAGCTGGGAATGGTGAGTGAAGCCATTCCTCTCTGTACACTCAAAGAGAAAAGTTGCCCGCTCCTGACTGTAGCACAGTAACACTTATTTTAGACTTTTGACCTTTGGAATTTTGACCTTTAGCTTCTCCACAATTTCTGGTAACACGAGAGGAACAGTAAGCAATAGGGAGAGAGCTGACATAGTCGTGATGTAAAGTGTTTTAAAAATATCCTCTCTGCTCTGGTGTTTAGCGTGAAATGTTTTGTGTTCTGAAATTGATTCCTAGTAACTCAGACTCTACAGATGAGCCTACTATCAAGATAGCTTACTGTCTTCTGTGAAATGGTTGTTTAAGGCACACAGAAAAAGTCATTAATTGGTAGTTTTGTTAGCTATTTTTCCCCAGTTGATAGATTTGGTCTTATTTGCGTTTTCTATCTTTTTTAAAATTGCTATTTTTTGAGCCATGGTGATGTCTGGATCCCCGCTGTCGCCACAAGCCACATCTGAGTCTGAAAGCCTGCTGCAACGAGCTCTGTGATGACAGCCGTGGTCCAAGCTGGAGGTCCTCGGTTTATACTGTTGCTGGAAGTCATATCCGTGTCTGTGGGCTATCCTGCCGCAGTGGCCTGTGATGCCACCTGAGGTCACGATGCCTGCTTTGCTGTCTGTAAGAGCAAGGAGGCTACTTTTGTTGTGCTATCGATGACTGCAGACGCACACTCAGTTGAGAGGAAGGAACATGGAAGGCTTCTGTGACACTCCCCCACAGCCGAACACCCCCACAACCCAGCTCCCCTTACTAGGAGACCTATATGAAGACCAAGCTGCCCGTCAGAAACATATATGTACAGGACGTAGGTCCAGTACATACATGGTCTTTGGATGATGTTTCTGTATTTGCAAAGCCCCTTGGGCCCAGATTAGTTGGCTCTGCTGGTATTCCTATGGAACTCCTGTCCTCTTCGGGTCCTGCTATCCATCCCCTTACTTTCCCTTTCCCTGAATTCCACCCAGTGTTTAGCTGTGAGTCTCAGCATCTGTTTCAATTCATTGCTGGGTAGAGCTTCTCAGAGGACAGCTATACTAGGCTCCTGTCTGCAAGCATAATGGAATGTTGTTAATAGAGTCAGCAGTTGGCTGTCTCATACGGGATGGGTCTCAGATTGACCCAGGGATTTGTTGGACATTCCCTCAGTCTCAGCTCTATATTTATCTCTACACATCTTGTAGACAGGATAAATTTTGGATCAAAGATTTTTGTTACGTTGTTGCTCCCCTCCCTCCACTATGAGACATATCTGGTTTGAGGGTGGCCTCTTTGGTCCCCTGCTGCCAAAGGACTCAGCTAACGTCACCCCCATACCCTTCCAGGATCCTACCCTGTCATAGGTCTCCATTTTTTTCTCAGAAATGCCCCCACGCATGATTTCTGTTCTCTCTGCAAGCCATCTATTTGTCCCCAGTCACCACCACCACGCAATTGTGCGCGCTCACACACACATTTGATCTCCATCCTCATTCCCTTAGCACTCCCTCTCCTATCCTGTTCCCTCTCTCAAACACTTCCACTGTACATTCTCTTTCTCCTTCACAGTGAGAATCAGGCATCCTCTCTAGGGCCCTCCTTGTTAACTTAGCTTCTTCGGGTCTGTGAATCGTAGTATCATTATCCCAGAGAGTCAATTAAAATGTTATGTGGAAAAATATTATGTTTTTGCTTATTAATCCCTGGTTTACCTAGGCTTGATTCAGGTGTTTATTTTGTTTATTCTTGGGTTGAGCATGCCCCCAAAACCTTCTACTTCATTAAGCATGGAAAACACCTGGTGTTATAGTTTGCTTTTAATTTTTGATGTTCATCTGTTTTGATATGTTTTTTTTCTGAAATAAATTAAATACCTTCTCTACTAAGTAGCTTTGACATAGACTGAAGAATTATTAAAGTAAGAATTGTTGGTTGTTGTTGGTTTAAATTTACTTCTATATTATATAGTGCTATATATATGCTTTTATGAGAAACCAACAGATTGATTTCCAAAGTGCTTTCACAAGTTTGCACTCCCACCAGCAATGGAGGAGCGGTCCCCTTTCTCCACATCCTCCAGAGCATGTGCTGTCACTTGAGTTTTTGATCTTAGCCATTCTGGCAGGTGTGAAATGCTATCTCAGAGTCATTTTCATTTGCATTTCCCTAATGGCTAAAGACATTGAATGTTTCTTTAAGTGCTTCTCAGTCATTTGAGATTCCTCCTATGAGAATTCTCTGTTTTGCCTTGTACCCTATATTTTAATTGGATTATTTGGTTTGTTGGTATTTAATTTCTTGAGTTCTTTATATATTTTGGACATTAGTCTTTTGTCAGATGTATGGTTGGTGAAGATATTTTTTTCTCAATCTGTAGGGAGCCGTTTTATTCTATTGGCAGTGTCCTTTGCCTTGCAGAAGCTTTTCAGCTTTATGATTTCCCGTTTACTAATTGTTGATCTTAGAGCCTGAGCTGTTCAGGAAGTTGCCTCCTGTGCCAATGAATTTGAGGCTCTTTCCCACTTTCTTTTCTAATAGATTTAATGTTTCTAGTTTTATGTTAAGTTCCTTGATCCTCTTGACTTGAGTTTTGTGCAGATTGATAAATATGGATTTATTTGCATTTTCCTACGTTAGATCCAGTTAGATCACCACCATTTCTTGAAGATGCTATCTTTTTTTCATTGTATGGTTTTGGCTTCTTTGACAGAAATCAAGTTTCTGTAGGTGTGTGGGTTTATTTCTGGTCTTTGATTCAATTCCTTTGATCAAAGAGTCTGTTTCTCTGCCAGGAGGTCAGGAAGGGCGATACCTCCAAAAGATCCTTTATTGTACAGGATTGTCTTAGCTATTCTGGGTTTTTTATTTTTCCACATGATGTTGAAAAGGTCTGTAAAGAGTTCTGTTGGTATTTTTATGGTAATTGCATTGAATATGTAAATTGCTTTCGGTAAAATGGTCATTTTTACTGTTAATCTGGCCGATCCACAAGCATGGGTACCATCTTCTGATAGCATCTTCAATTTCTTTCTTCAGAGACTTGGTTTTTTTCATACAAGTCTTTAACCTGCTTGGTTAGAGTTACCTGATGCTTTTTTGGGGGGTTGGTTTTTGTTTTTGTTTTTGTTTTTGTTCTTTGTATTTGTGAAGGATATTTTTCCCTAATTTCTTTCTCAGCCCATTTGTCTTTTATATATCCTGGAGGGCTACGGATTTTTCTTTAGCTAATTTTAAATCCAGCCACTTTGCTGAAGGTGTCTATCAACCATAGGAATTCCCTGGTAGAATTTTTGAGATCGCTTACATGTATTATATTATCCACAACTAGTGATATTTTGATTTCTTCCTTTGGCAATTTCTCAGAAAATTCGGAACAGCTCTACATCAAGACCCAGCAATACCACTTCTGGGCATATACTCAAAAGATGCTCACCATACAACAATGACACTTGCTCAACTATGTTCATAGAGGTGTTATTTGTAATAGCCAGAAGCTGGAAACAACCCAGGTGTCCCTCACCCAATGAATGAATTATGAAACTGTGGTACATCTACCTAATGGAATAATATTCAGCTATCAAAAATGAAGGATATCATGAAATTTACAGGGAAATGGATGGAGCTGGAAAACATCATCCTAGATGAAGGATACACAGAAGGAGACACCTGGTATGTACTCACTGATAAGTGGATATTAGCCATATAATACAGGATAACCATATTATAATTTACAGACCTAATGAAGCTAAGTAATAAGGAGGACCCTAGGTAAGACCTTAATTCTCATCGAGAAAGGCAAACAGAATAGAACCTGGAAGGAGTCTAAGAGAGGGAACAGGAATGGATCCTTCCATAGAGGTCCTGTGAAAGACTCCACCCAGCCGGATATCAAAGCAGAAGTTGAATTTCACAGCCAGACTCTGAGCAGAGGGCAGGGAGTCTTATGGAAGACTGGGAGACAGAGGATCTGGAGGGTACAGGAGGGCCACAGGAAGACCAACAGTGTCAACAAATCTCGAACCAAGGGGGCCGATAGAGACTGGTACACAAAATAAGGACCTAGCATGGAGAGGACCCAGGCCCCCACTTAGATGTAGGCTATAAGTAGCTCAGTCTCCCTATGGGCCCCCTATTAAGGGGAGCTGGGGCTGTCGCCTGCCCTTTGATTACTTCCCTTTGGCAGGAAGCCTTAAAACAAGGGAAGAGGATTCAGGCAGTCCTAAGGAGATTTGATAGGCTGGGGTAGGTTGTGAGAGAAGGACTTTCCTAGTCTGAGGATTAGGGGAGATGGGAAGAGGAGGGAGGGTAAGACTGAGAGGAGATGCTAGAGGGTGTTAAAATTGGGATGGAAAGTGAATAAAATTTTAAAATATATTTAAATAAAAAATACGATTTTACATTTTTACATTGGTTGAGAGTTTTCAAGTCTCACTTAATATTTAATTGATTTTTATAAATGTACAACAGGTTCCTGAATAAATAGTGCTTGTGTGATAAGTAACAATTCTAAGTGTACAATATAGAATCTCTGATTGATTTGTTTCTGTCAAATATTCCAAAACTTTTATCTTCTTTGTTTTCACTTTAATATTTATCTCTTGTTTTATATAAGTAAACAGAACATAACTGAGCTTATTTTTAACTCACTAAATTACTTTTAATGGTAAAGGGCCTTGATTAAAGAAGTACTTGATGAGGTCAACCAGATGTAATTGAGAGCTACTCTACGAACTAGAACAAGTATGACCTGGTGACTTGAATGAGGATAACATGATTTTATGGGGTAGGCAAATAAATTCTGCAGGAAGTCTTTTTTTTAAATTTTTTTTTATTAATTTATTCTTGTTACATCTCAATGGTTATCCCATCCCTTGTATCCTCCCATTCTTCCCTCCCTCCCATTTTCTCCTTATTCCCCTCCCCTATGACTGTTCCTGAGGGGGATTACCTCCCCATGTATATGCTCATAGGGTGTCAAGTCTCTACTTGGTAACCTGCTGTCCTTCCTCTGAGTGCCACCAGGTCTCCCCCTCCAGGGGACATGATCGAATGTGAGGCACCAGAGTACCTGAGAAAGTCATATCCCACTCTCTGTGAGAGGTACCTGTAGGCTCTGCAGGGCAGATCAGGCGTGTACATCAGGCACTGGATAAATGAAAGAGCTCAGACATATGATAAAGCTTTAGTTGTATTGACAAAAGGCATCATTTTATGTTTGAGTTGATACCAAAATAAAATGTAGTACAAAGAATAGAAATAAAAGATGGAAGATAAAATTAAAGGAGTGCTTAATTAATCAGCCATATGTCAGTATCATAATAAAATCTGCAGACCTAAGCAGAGACACAAGGGCTCTTTATTCTAGCAAGGAGAAAGACTTTCAAATGGGAAGATTAGATTAAAATAATAAACTTTTAACCCAAAACCTATATAAAGAAAGGGGAAGGATGAGTTGTTTATCCTTTTACTGTTGCTGCTGCTCATTTTTCTCTTTGTTTCCTGTCCCCAGTGTTTAAGCTGTGATGCAATCTCTGCTGAATCTTGCCTTTCATATACTACAGAACCATCATGGATGCCATCTAGTAGCTCAAGGCATTTGCACTGAACCTCTGTGGTCTATCTTTCCTTGTCTTGTGTTCTTTTGTAACAATATAAGATTTATGAGCTATTTTCATGGTCAGGGGGAGGAGAAAAGAAAAGGTGACCCTAGAAATAAGCTGAAGTAAATAAAGCAAGCAAACAAACAAATTTAGAAGATCATCCAGTTTTTTGTAATGAACACTCACACCACACATTTAAAAGTTTGAAAGATTTGCATTGCTCTGGACACTAGAACTATTAGAAACAAGGAAATCCTAAAATTTGTGGACAAATGAATGGAACTACAAATGATCATACTGAGTGAATTAACCTAGAAGCAGAAAGACTCACATGGTATATATCACTTTTAATTAGACACTAGGCCAAAAGGCATGTCCCATGAAAGACTTCACTTACCAGGAGATTGGGATAGATGTGAGGACATCCTACTGGGACTCTGGATAAGAAAAATATAGGAGAGTGGGGAAATAGAAAGATACAGAGGGTGCTAGAAACCTACAAGAAGAACAACATGATGGGTGGATCAGGGCCCAGGGGGGTCTGCTCAAACTATGGCACTAACCAAGAATAATACAATAGTAAACATCAAACCCCTCTCTGATATAGCCAATGTACAGGACATTCTCCACAGTTGTCATGTGGAGAGCAGGGACTGACTCTGACATGAACTCTGGTGCCTCATATTTGACCACTACCCCTTGGTAGGGAGGCCTGGTGGCACTCAGAGTAAGAATAAGCAGGCTACCAAGATGAGACTTGATAGCCTATGACCATATAGTGGGGAAGGAGGTCCCTCTCAGTCATAGACCTGGTGGAAAGCAATAGGGTGAAAGCATGAGGGAGGAAGGAATGGGAGGATACAAGTGATGGGATAACAATTGAGATGTAATTTGAATAGCTTAATAAAAAATAAAATAAATAAAATAAAATACAAGGTTGAAAGAATCCAAGTACCCAGGCTGAAATAACACATGGGTCTTTGGAGAATAGATTTCAATTACAATGTCATTTTATTAAGAATCCAGGAACTATTAAGAAAATAACAGAATATAAACTGCCTGTGGTGATGGCATTCACCTTTAGTCCCAGCACTCAGAGAGGCAGAGGCAGACGGATCTCTGTGAGTTCGAGGCCAGCCTGGCCTACAAAGCAAGTCCAGGACAGCCAAGGCTACACAGAGAAACCATGTCTCAAATCCCCTCCAATCGAATTTAGAATCCAGGGATTCTATTAAGTAACCAACAGAAATAAGACATGAGTCTTAGAAGAACAAATTCCAATCACAGTATAAGTCTACTAAGATCCCAGGGAGCCCAAGCAAACGCAGAACAATATTTTTCAAGAAGGATTTATAAAGTAATTCCACGAGTTGTATGGCCTAGTTTTACCAATTCAATGATAGATATAGGTGAGTTGATATTTAATAAGAGAAAATAGCCATATGCTACTACAATCAACTCAAATTATGCATCCAAATATATTTTTATTTATATGTAAGTGGTACATTAAAATGGTCAATAATAATTGAGTTGAAAACAGGAACAGAGACTTCATGACAAATGTTATTTCTTGAGTCAGAAAGAACATTATACACCAACAAAATCTCAGTTCAAGAGTAATTATTAACTTAAATGTGTGTGCATATCAACTGTATCTTCTAAGATCATGACACCAAATGTGATAGTATTCAGATAATAAATAAGAGAATCAATAATTAGAACCGAAAGTGTCTTTTTTTTTCCAACAACTCCTGTAATAACAAGTCAGACAACCAGCAGTGATAGGAAGGAACTAAACAATATTTAAAATCAACAGGAAATAATAAGACATTATTGAACATTTTCCCTACTATAGCAGAATAAACATTATTTTCACACTTTTAACAGAACCTAAAGCAAAACAGCATCTATCCTCAGCAATAAAACAAACCTCCTACAAACGTAAAATCTTTGAAACCCAAAGAGCTCTGTTCTATGGAACCAAAGTGGAAATTACTAAAACGTAGAACGCTTGAAAAGTAACAATGTACTTCTGAATAATCCATGCATCAATGAGGATTTTTCAGAAAAAAAGTTTAGAAATGTAATGAACTCAATAGCAATGAAAATGTAGAATTTTTAAAATGTGGGATTCTAAACCCTGCTAAGAGAAAAGTTGCATTATTTAATGTTTATGTTGTAAAGAAGTACAGAACGCAGTTAGTAAAGCATGCTATTAGCTCAGGAATCCCCCAAAGAGAAAACCAAGCCAGCAGAATAATCCCATAGGAAGTCAAGGAATGGAATCCTAGACAAAAAGAATTGAAAACATAAACGTGAGAGAGAAAATGAAGGAAAACCAAAAGAGGTTTCTTTGAAAAGATGATAAAATTGGCAACTTTTTATCATGACTGAAATGAAAAACACAAAGAAGGCACAAGTTATCAATCAATGCAAACCATAAAGCTTCCAAAAGAATTATGAGGAAATACTGACAACAGCTCTACTCAGGTAAACTTTCTGCCTTAGATAGAATGTATCTCATCCTTAGACATTGGAAACTATAGCAAATGACAACAATTCGCTCAGTGTCAAAAAGGGTAATGTGCCTAGCATTACAAATACTAAGAGAACTGAATTGTATTGAAATATTCCAAAAAAAATGATATCAACAGAACCAAATGATTATTAGAGAATTATACCAAATGCCTTCAAAATAAGAGTGATTTCAACATTCTTTTCTGGATAATGAAAGAAACATACACTAATTTGTTCCATAACATCAATACTACAAACTGCCTGAAATTTGTAATGAACTGAAAACAGCACAGCAATCTCTTCCATGTGTATAGATACCAAAAATCATTATAAAATATCATCAGATAGAATTAAGTAATATATTAAAGCAATTATAAAATATGACATGTTGATTTATTCCTCAGATTCAAGACTAGTTTGATGAAAAAACGAGCAATGTAAATAGTTATGATAATATGGCACAGAAGAAAAATCATATAACCATATTACTGGATGCAAAAAAGTCTTTTGATAAAACTTAACATCTTTCATGATTCAAATTCTCAGAAACCTAGGTGCTGACATGATATTTAGTGGTAAAAGACAGTATTTTCTTGCCAAGATTAGGAACAAGGCAAGGTCTAATCTTACTATTAATATTCAATATGGTTCTGGAAAATCTATGCGCAATAATAAATCAGGAAAGAACGTAAAAGACTAGAAATAAGAAATGAAGCTGTCCCTATTTGAATATGACATGGCACTCTATGCAGAAAATCACAAGGAAATTGTATAGAAAAATTTAAGAAAACTTCCTAGAATAAATGAGTTCAGCCAGGTTGCAGAATATAAGATTGACATTAAATATTAACTGTATTTTAAACATTTGCAATAAATTCATGGATATGGGATTACATAAAATTATCATAGATGGAGATAAAGAAAATCAAATATTGCATGTTTTCTCTCAAATGTGGGATTCAGATTTATAAATATGTATGACATATATGTTGTGTCTACACATATGGTATGAAAACAAAACGGGCACCAAGGGAAGGATTTCCATTTAGGAACAGAAAAATGACTCAAGGCAACTTGAACAAGGCAATATAATGGTTGAGGTAGTGAAAAGGAAGCCAGGGAGCCTCATAGCAAATAAAACTCACGATTTTGCATGCCAATTAACAAAAAAGTTTCTGTTTTTTCCCATTTTTATTTTGTTTCTTTTAAAACATGTACATTTATATTATTACACATGGATAAAATAAACTACACACAGCCGGAAGAACCATGAGACAATCAGGAATTATATAAATGTTACATTCATAGTGATTCGGCTATTTGTATTTGGCAAACGTGAAGTAAACATCTTTCCTATCTTGTTGGGTCTAATTTTCTGAATGGAGATTAATATCTATCATATCTCATCTCTATTAATTTAAAACATTTATCTTGATCTAAAACATCTTAACCCCTAACCTATTAAGCTTAATTGACAGACTAAACTATCTGGTGTTCAAACACATCAGAGACACTTGAGAAGGGATAAAACTTAAATACTTTAGTGAACCCTGAGTGCAGGTTAGCAGCTTCCAAAATGAAAAACTGGCTGAGACAGTTTGCTGCCTGAACACTCATCCAGCACTCTCTATAACATTGGAGCATCATCTTTAGCCTTCCTGCCCCATATATCTGACAGACATATTTGTGAAGAAGGAACTATTGAGGACTTGCTTACCCTGTCTTGGCAGAGTTCAGCCATCGACTATGCCTACATCTAAACTTGCCCATTTTTAGGCAGAATTCTATCTGTGGCAGAAATGAGGACATTTTGCCAGTGGCTTGTTTGCCACATTTGAAGGCAACTCCATAAGGAGGTACTTTGATGCTCGTCTTCTTCATTGAGGCAGGCTTGATATTGCCGGGAGTTAACTTGTCTTGTCAAAGAATTTTTAGGATAATAAAAAAATCTTTAAATGTCATATTCTGTAGGTGTCTGAGGCTTTTAAAGACCTTATTTAACTATTTTACCTCATATTTCTATAGAATAATATCTATTAGACCTAGAATATATATTCTTGTGATAAAATTAGACTAGTGTATGACATGAGAATAATTTGCATCAATATACAAAATTTAATACCATTGAATTAAAAAATAACCTTATTTGTGAGTAACAATTAGGGCTTGAGATGAGTAGATTCAATAATCTACCTTTTGTTCTATCCTCCCTCTATATTTCTTTTTTTTTAACACATTTTTATTGAAAGATTAAAATAATTCATATTACATCTCATTTTCTATCCCATCCCATACATCCTCCCATTCCTCCCTCCCTCCCACTTTCACCCCAATCCCCCTTCCCTATGACTGTGACCAAGGGGGACCTCCTCCCCCTGAATATGGTGCTAGGGTATCAAGTCTCTTCTTGGTAGTCTGCTATCCTTCCTCCGAGTGCCATTGGGCCTCCCCAACAAAGGGACATGGCCAAATATGGGGCTAACTGTCCATCAGTAGAAGAATGGATAAAGAAACTGTGGTACATATACACTATGGAATACTACTCAGCTATTAAAAACAAGGAATTCCCGAAATTTGTGGACAAATGGATTGAACTAGAAATGATCATAAAGAGTGAGCTAACCCAGAAGCAGAAAGACTCAAATGGTATATACTCACTTATAACTGGACACTAGCCCAAGGGGCAGGTCCCATCAAAATCTGCACCTACCAGGAAAGTGGGATAGAGGTGAGAACATCCTATTGAGACTCTAGGTGAGAAAAATATAGGGGATAGGGAAGTAAGTGGATCCAGAGGGTCCTAGAAACCTACAAGAGGAACATTATGATGGGTGGATCTGAGCCCAGGGGTTCTGATTGATCAAAGGCACCAACCAAGGACAAAACATGCAACCATCATCAAACCCCTACCCAGATCTAACCAAGGGACAGAACATTCTCCACAGTTAAGTGGAGACTGGGGACTGACCTCCCTCTGTATTTCTATATCCCCCTTTCTTTCTTTTCAGCTCCTATCTCCTTATCTACAAAAGAAAGATAAAGGAAAGGAAATGTGCCCCTGAGTCAAATCTAGTTTCCTCTCTCTAGAAGACCAATAATACTTATAACCAACTTCCAATGAATATAAGCATCTATAGACCAAGAGAGTAAGCAGAAACCTATCCAACCCATCTTAGAGGAACTGGGACAGAATTACAATAGAATCTAGAATCTTTGACATAACATAAGTAATTGTGACTAAAGAAAACACAGGATTTCTTTTCTAAAAACATTTTTTATTCTAGTTATTATGTAGTGTTGAAGACTGATCCTAGGGTACTTCTCATGCTAGTCAAATGTTTTACCACTGGGTTATATATCCATCCTATACTGAAAATACTTAGAAGTAAAGTATATAGTGAATGATATTATTCCATTTTATTTTTATTTACCTCAGCATTGCACTTAACTTGTCCATAATAATTAATTATCTAGAATTAATACAATTTCTAATATAATTTTAGCCAAAAATTTTTAAAGATTTATTTACTTATGTATTTTATTTATATGCATACTCTGTCCTCATGAACACCTCTTCTAGGCAATCAGATCCCATTATAGATGATGTGAACCACCATGAAGTTGCTGGAAATGGAACTCAGGACATCTGGAAGAGCAGTCAAGTGCTGTTAACCATGAGCAATCTCTCCAGCCCTAGTGGAATTTTTAATAAATGATGAAATGGTTATCGTAAATATGTAAAAGGCAGAAAGGCAAAAATCAAAAACATTAACATTTTGAAGAAGCAGAATTTGGTAGATGAAACCATTACATTTCATAATTGTGTACAGTTTACATATTCTGTTTAAAAGTGTAGTAGTGACGGTAAGATACAGAAATCAGTAGAATAAATGAGGTTCTAGAAGACATCAATCAAATTAATTTTAGCATGATCACCAAAGCAACCCAATGGAGAAGAACTGCCTCATCACTACCCAGTACTAGAGAAACTGAGTGACCATAGACAAAAAAAGAATACAAGAGAAAGAAACATTTACTCCAACCAATAGCTACACAAAGGTTAAGTGGCAATGTTCAATTGTTTAAATAATTCATGTTTAATTAATTAAAAATTTTCAGAATATTATGGTTATTTTGCTTTTTGGCTTCTGAATTTGGAGGAAATTTTTGCTATAAATAGAGTATCATAAGTAGATAATTTAAAAAGTGTTGACAGTATACAATTACTTTCTATCTTCAGTGGTATCATTGGAAAAACCAATGGAAGACTTTCCTTTGCAAAAATGTGTCCTCTTGCAACTATTTAACTATAACTTGCATTACGTTAATTGGAATATTCTTGGCCTACAATCTGTAGTATTACATAGGTACAATTCTCTCACTTTGGCTTTGCAGGAACACCACTTACACATTAGAGTGACCTTAAGTGTGATCTTCTGGAGTTCTTATTCTGCACATTTGCTTTGGCTTTTGGTTTACAACTCAACCGCTGCTTTTATGATGAAAGTTTTCCTATTCAGATAATCTCATTTTTTATATACAAAAATACTTTGTATATATTGTATTACTGTATTTTTTCATTTCAGTTCATACCTTGTTTAATCCTAGCTCTTATTGGCTACTTTTAATAAATTTTATTAACAGGTGAAAATTTTCATATTAATAATTTTAAAATATAGCAACTTAGAAATCCATCCCTCGCTACCTTTTGTATTTGAGTTACCAATGGGCATGATTTTGTCACTTATTCTTATTTTATTATTTTAATCTTTCTTTACCATCATGGGTGATAAATTTGAACAAATGTGAGTAATTGTGAATGAAATATTACATAGGTTTTATATAATGATATTTTCCCTCTGAAGATGAACTAGAGCCATGTGTATATCTGGTAGCTAAGGAGATCAGCAAGCCAATGAAAATTGAGCTGATTTGAGATGTTTCACCCTTGGTAATCCTAGTCTATCTCTAAATTATCTCCATGTAGAGTTTTTCATTTTGGGTTTCTGATTGACAGCCTTGGTTGCTTCTTAGACTCCCTTCCACTGATCTGTCCAAAAACTCTCCTATATTCTTTTCAATACTATTAGTGTAAAAAAGTTTTACATGTTAATAAATGCTTTCACCTTGGCTTTGGTCTTGTTAGGGTTTCTATTGCTGTAATAGAACACCATGACCACAAAGCGACTTGAGGAGAAAAGGATTTATTTCACTTTATCACTCTCAGTTGCATTCCATCAGGAACTGAAGCAGAGGCCATGGAGGAAAGTTGCTTACTAGCCTGCTATCCTGCTTCTTTACTGTCCATGCCCAGGGGAAGAGGCACCATCCACAGTGGGCTGGGTCCTTCCACATCAATCATTAATCAAGAGAATGCCTTACTGACTTGCTGACAGGGAATCTAATGGAGGCATTTTCTCAATTGAAGTTCCCTTTCTCAAGCTCGTCTAGGCACATGCCAACTTAACAACAATAAAACAAAACAAAACATAAAAACAAATAAAACAACCAGCGCCGTTTCTAAACACTTCAACATATGAAGTTTAAGATGAATTTGTTCACGAAAATTTAGCTGGCAAAATGGGTTTTTCTTTGAATTCCACTCTTCTTACGGATCTAAACTTCTCATGTCCTGCCTGACCTCAGGTTATATGAACTTTACTCTTTGTCTTCCTAGCCCCATGTCCTTATAGCTTTCTGGCTTCTTTATTAGCAGCCACCTTTTTCCATAGACTCTTAGCCTCTCCTTCTACCTTCCCCATGAATCAGTGTGTACTCTGAGAAGAAAAATGGGACAAATTATAGTAGACTCACCTCAATTAACAGCACTTAGAGTAGTTTTAGCCTCCCAAATTCGGAAATACCTGAATTTTGTGCTTAGTCTGAACAAAGGTCCAATAGACACAACCATAACAGAACTGGGACAGAGGTTGGGGGACACATTTTTCTAGAGCAATGCACATGGGCACAGCAGCGCAATTCTATTGTGACATTATGAGCTAAGATGCACCAGGACAGAATGGCTAAGAACAAGTCAAATAACAGATATTTTTTAGAGACCTGATGAATTTTCCGTACTATGAAGTTATAGATTTAGTAGGAAACTGAAAATAATAGAAACACAGTTTCTAATGTTTACAATTTAAAGAGTTGGCGATTAAATATCAGAGTTATAAAGCAATGCCTTTTAATTGAAAGAAGGAAGTTAAACATATGCAGTTACATCAACAATGCTAAGTATAATAAAAATTAAGACCACTATTAGACAAACAATATGAAATTATAACAGCCACCATTATATACATATACATATATATATATATATCCTGTGAAATATGCTTTATAAAATGCTTTTAAAGCAATTTGCTCTTGCCATTTGAAAGATTTGCCTTTTATAAAAAAATCAATACATACACAATCCTCTTAAATTATTGCATGAGAACCAATCAGAGGAATTCAAGTTGTGTGACATTGTTAAACTCTCATGGTTGCACAGTTTCAAAATATCTTGTGAAAAGGAGTGGCCATTTCTTACCACCTCCCAACCGAACAAAATAAGCCAAAAGGCGAACAAGCTCCACAATCAAATGCTAATTGTTGAAGTCTCATATTGATTGCATTCCCTCATTCAATAGAGCCTGCTACATACATGCTATTTGGGACAATTGTGCAAATTTTAATATAGATTTAGATTTGTATTACAGGATGATATTTAAAGGTATGAATAGTTTTGGGACTATGGAAGGTATTATCTTTATCCTTAGTTAAGGGGTGCTGAGGTACTTAGACAAGATGTGCCATTATCTTCGCAATTGGTTTTTAAAATGGCTTAACCAAAACTAAAAGATAAAGAAAACACATTAATATCAATTAGTGAATATAAAAAGTCACTGAAGCATTCTTTCGATTTTGATTCTGTTTTCAATTTTTTTATTTTACTATTATTATTTTTTTTATTATTAATTTATTCTTGTTACATCTCAATGTTTATCCCATCCCTTGTATCCTCCCATTCCTCCCTCCCCCCCCCATTTTCCCATTATTCCCCTCCCCTATGACTGTTCCTGAGGGGGATTACCTCCCCCTGTATATTCTCATAGGGTATCAAATCTCTTCTTGGCAACCTGCTGTCCTTCCTCTGAGTGCCTTTTTAAATAGAAAAGAATGGTTTCTTCCAGCAGAAATTATTTTTCACATAAAATTGTCAAAACTTCCTGAAAGTATGCTGAACTTTGCACCTAAGCAGCTTATTTACATATGGATTATTGGTCTTATCTTCAAAAATGGGAATGTACACGTACACACTCACACACACACACACAAATACATGCACTAGATCCTTATTTGTGTGTATCTGTGTATACATTAACATGTTCACACATACCCAGACATAGAATTCTAGCATTTTTCCCAGTTGTCAAAAAATTTCAGGCATCATGCCCCAGAGTCCCCCACATATGTAGGTCCAGAAAACATATATTTCCTCTACAATGCTACATTATTTGGAAAGAAGTCAAGGAAGGAATTGGAGAGATGGGTCTCTGGTTAAGAACACTTGTGGCTGTTGCAGAGGACTGGAGTTAGGTTCCTAGTGCCCACACCAGGTAGTTCACAGCTGCCTATAACTTCAGCTCCAAGAGTTCTGATATCCTCAATCCCTGGTCTTAGCAATACCTGCATGCACATGTATGTACCATTGTGCCCCCACCACACATATACACATACATGCATACTCACAACACATTGTCCTGTGCACATGTACACATACACAATAGTAAAATAAATCTCTAATAAAAAAATCTCCAATAAGTTATGAGGAAAAGTGAAAAAAAGTAATGTTGAGGACTGAACAATTAATTAGAAGGAGTAATTGATGTGAGTTGGGCTCATCAGTCAAGACATATTTACTGACAAGGCTGGGGCTGGACCTTCAGCATGAGATGGGATAAATATGGGAAGGCATGCTTGATTGGGGAAAATATCACCAAAAGCCAAATGAGTAAGAGGAAAATGAATGTCACCCTCAACTTGATTGACTTAATAATTGTTGCCAAAGTCATTGCTATAGATGGTTGGGTTTAGAACTTTTTGCGTGTCTGTTACTGTGATGGGACAAGACAGGGAAGAGGTCCCTCCATCTTGTATTCAGGTTTAAGTAGAACTTGATCTCTGTGATGGAAAATTCTATGGAAAACTGCATACCTCTATTCTAGGAACCTAAGGCCAAGATGATCTAGCTTATTTTAGTTTCTGCTAAATTGCATGTTTGTACAGAAGGCCCCTCCAGCTAACTGCTTATCTTAGCTTCTGGTAAACAGCTTGTTTTAAACTGTTTGCTTCTGCAAAGTCCCTTTCTGCTGGTGAGCATTGTGCGGAAGTGGTTTCTGCCTTTAACACCCATGCCCTCCATGTTCTGGACATTAGGAGCTACACCTAGGCTCCGCGACACTTTGGTGTGGTCCCAGCCACGTGAAATAAAGACTTTTGATTGGCTATATGCTGTGTGTGTCTGGGTGTTCATCTCTGATACACTACCCAGAAGATCTTAACAGTATCGATGTCTCCCAAACATGAGTTTTATGTTCTTACTAAAACTATGGAGAGCCTGTTTCAATATCAAAATGACTTACCTGGTAGTTCCTTATTAGTTCTTTCATCAAAGTTTCAATTTTAAGGATCATTACACTTTTCCAGTCAGAAGAGAAATATGCACTGCCTATACTGTCATTATGGTTTGGCATGCTCTTTAAGTGTATTTGGTAGTTTGAATGGCAACGCTTCCTAAAGGTTCTAATATCTGAATACTTGGTCCCAATTGGTAGGACTGTTTGAGAAGCTTGTGATGTGTAGCCTTTATGAAGGAAATATGTCACTGAAGGTGAGCTCTCAGATCTAAAAATCCTCCCACTGTTTCTAACTTTGTGGTAGCAGTTCAAGATGTGAGCTCTCAGCATCCTGTTCCTGCTACCATGACTGCTACTTGCTGCTCTATTGTCCCCTCCATTATGGATTCTAATCCTAGGGACAGGACATTAAGATATAATAAACTCTTTCTTAAGTTGCCTCGTGGCATTTTAACATAAAAATAACCAATATAACATCTAAGAATTAAATTGTTTCAAATCTATTCATATAACCAAAGCCTCCAGATAGGCTACCTGTCAGATGCCTTGCAAAATAAAGTTAAGGTCCTTAGTGAAACTTCTTCGTGTTCTTCCATCCCATTACCCATGACCCTTCTTGCTTTTCTTGCCAAATTCTTTTGTATCCCAGTTACAAATAATCATAATGATAGCTCTGCACTTGGTTTCTTCCCTTCTGAATGATAGCAGAACCTAGCACTTACACTGTATTTGGTTTTCCATTTTCAAAGTGCATTGCAATCAGTTGCTAGCTGAGCTCCCTTACCCGTGAAATTTATTTCCTGATGACACAAGGAACAGGTTCTTGGCATCTGGCTATGCCTACTACTGCTACCACGGTACGAAGACAAAATCAGTGCAGTGGATTGAGGAGAAGGTGAAGGGTCAGGATATTTGTGTCCAATTTTTGCCTCTGCACTTGATTTCTGCACATCCTGGTTTAAGGCAGGCAATTGCTCACTGTAAATTTCAACACCTGAAGGAAAAGGAGGGTGGAATCCACACTGAAAAAGATGGAGACGCTCATGTGCAATGAACAGGATGTCTTGAATTTCTAGGGGTTCAGGGAGGCTCCTCATCTCGATGTGATCAGATTTCTCATTAAAAGGCCATCTAAACATCTGAAATGATATGCTGAATATAAACCTTCTCATTATATATTGTCATCTTGCAGTCCTCCCTTCCAGGGAGAGAGAGAGAGAGAGAGAGAGAGAGAGAGAGAGAGAGAGAGAGAGAGAGAGAGAGAAGAGGAGATAAAGTAGCATTCAATAAGCTCTGTTCCTCTTTTGTATTTTACATTTGTTTATAACTTTTAAGGACCATAATAATAATTAGCAAGAATTCCTAGTGACAATATATGACAAAGTACTTGGTGATCTAAGTGACAATCTGAACTCATCTAGCATTTAATATTATTTTTCTGTTTTTAGTAAAAGTGGCAGATTAATTTGTAACAGATATTTGCTAACACAGAAGAAATGAAGACAGCAAAGAAGAACAATAGAAGAGATGACAGTGGCTCAGAAGAAGGGAGAGGCGTTTATCCAGACATCTGTTTGGACATGCTGGTTGTCATCTATTTCCTCCTTCGTGACAGATGTTAATGGAGTGAGAACATTTGCCTTAATGAAACTTTCTGTCTATGACACGTCTCTCTGTCTCTATCTCTCATCCAAGAAAATATGCTATGGAGATATTTTCTTTGAACATGCTCAGTGGGAGGATCATAAGGGACTTATACTAGAGATGAACATGTGTTCTGGAGTTCTAGCAGAAATGAAAGAAATATCCCTGCCAAATGAGTAAAGGAGGCAAAATTCTGATTTAAGGAATTAAGACTGGAAGGGGAGAGCTGATATATAAATGGGAGAAATTATTTCCTTGACTCTCTGTTGGTCATAAAACATAAGTATCTGTGCACAGAAGATAGTTTCTGCCAGAACTCATTCAGCGTGAAGGAACTGCATCGATTAGAATTTGGGAAATGACTAGTTTTTCCGAGAAGTAGCATGGATACACCTGTCCTGGCACGTCTGCTTCCGATCCAAGCTAGTAGATGGTGTGAGACTGAATATTTAGATAGAAGCTTAAAAACTTAGAAAAGGAGACCTATATAAATACCAGCAAACTTTTGACAATATCCGGATAGCTGATCATGTAGTTTAATCAGTGAATTGATCTCTCTCCAAAAGTGAGGAGGTGAGTAATAGTTTTATATACTCAGCGTCATGGTTTTGTAGTGAACTTTGATGATTTGCCATACTTAAAAAAATATTTTTTCTCTGCCTCATTTTTCTCAAGGTATGTATAATTGAAAATATAATCAATAGTTATTTATTTTTGTTATATAACTATCTTTTCCTGTTTAAATACTTTGTAGCATCAGTGTTGGATTCAATTCCCAATACTGTTAAAATGAAAATAAAAGAAACAATATCAGCTCCCAAAACTTTTATTTTAGTGTGTGTCTCTAACGTTAAAATATTTTCCTTTATAAACCTCAGCTTTACTGAAAAACACTAAGGCACTCTTGTAAACATATAATTTAAGTGTTATATCAAGAAAAATTAATGCATGCTTATTAAGTGTAAAAGATTGGCATCCCTTGCTCTCATAAAAGCATTTACACTAGCATCAACTCTATACTAATGAACCACTTAAAAATTTACAAAACTCTTGTCTTCAAGACACACAGCATAACTTCCTAATATTCTTTTCAAAGTCATAGTAGTGCCTATGTCCTGAATGTTTCCTTCAATGGCTGCCTTTAAGTTTCAATTTTACATTTAGAATCAAGGTCAACAACCTGTGAGTTGTTTTTTTTGTTGTTGTTGTTGTTGTCGTTTGTTTTGTTTTGTTTGTTTGTTTTTTCCCACCACAATGAACTTGCAAGATTCAAATTATAAAGCAAGATGGTAGGATCTGATTTAAGTTAGCAAATTTAAGTTTGATCTTGTGCATAATTCCATGGCATCTGAGGACACAAGAAGCAGCATTTAAACATATATGAAAAATACGGTATTCATGGATGGATCATGATTCTGGAAGGATTATAGTCAATGAGAAGAAGCAGAAGGCACTTAAATAGAAACACAAAACAAAACAAACAAACAAACAAAAAACCATACCCTAATGATTCTTCATTAGATACTGCTCCTAGACCTTCTACATTACAACTGGTGAGAAAAATATTTGAGGGACTCAGGTGGGCAAATCAATCAAAATGAAACCATCTTGTTTCAAGATAACAATTCTTGTGCTCATTATTAAATCAATAAAAAGTGAGATACAAAATGTAACAATGTTATCTCCTTACAGACTGACTTTTCACTTGGGAATTACAGCATATTGATTGCATAAAGTTTGGCTAAATAACACTTCCCAGTAGTCTTGATAATTGAAATTAGATGGAACTTATAAGTAAATGAAATATTTACTTAAAATAATGGTATTTACAGAGATAAACATACATAGACCTGGAGACTTCTATATCAGTAGTTGGCTGATGGTGTTATTTTATTATTATTATTATTATTTTTATTAATTTATTCTTGTTACATCTCAATGGTTATCCCATCCCTTGTATCCTCCCATTCTTCCCTCCCTTCCATTTTCCCCTTATTCACCTCCCCTATGACTGTTCCTGAGGGGGATTACCTCCCCCTGTATATGCTCATAGGGTATCAGGTCTCTTCTTGGTAACCTGCTGTCCTTCCTCTGAGTGCCACCAGGTTTCACCCTCCAGGGGACATGGTCAAATGTGAGGCACCAGAGTACATGAGAAAGTCATATCCCATCTCCACTCAACTGTGGAGAATGTTCTGACCATTGGCTAGATCTGGGTAGGGGTTTAAAGTTTACCGCCTGTATTGCCCTTGGCTGGTGCCTTAATTTAGCACAGGACCCCTAGGCCCAAATCTGCCTATTATAATGTTCTACTTGTAGGTTTCTATGACCCTCTGGATCCTTCTACTTTGCTATTCTCCCATGCTCCTCTCATCTAGAGTCCCAATAGGATGTCCTCCCCTCTGTTCCAGTTTCCTGGTAAGTGAAGGCTTTCGTGGGACATGCCCCTTGTGCTAGTATGCAGATATAAGTGAGTATATACCATTTCAGTCTTTCTGTTTCTGGGTTAACTCACTCATTATGATCATTTCTAGCTCAATCCATTTGTCCACAAATTTCGGGAATTCCTTGTTTTTAATAGCTGAGTAGTATTCCATAGTGTATCTGTACCACTAGTCATCAGGGAAATGCAAATCAAAACAACGCTGAGATTCCATCTTACACTCATCAGAATGGCTAAGATCAAAAATTCAAGCAACACCACATCCTGGCAAGGATGTGGGGAGAGAGGAACACTCCTTCGTTGCTGGTGGGAATGCAAACTAGTACAGCCACTTTGGAAATCTATCTGGTGCTAGCTCAGAAAAATGGGAATAGGGCTTCCTCAAGACCCAGCTATTCCACTCCTTGGAATATACCCAGAAGATGCTCCAGCACACAACAAGAAAATTTGCTCAACCATGTTCATAGCAGCCTTATTCATAATAACCAGAACATGGAAACAGCCTAAGTGTCCATCGGTAGAAGAATGGATGGTGTTATTTTTTAAGCTTTTTGATTTTTGTACTTTTATAGGGTTTGTACTATTGAATCAGCCTTACTTTGAGACTTGAACATTACATGCTTGGGAGTAATGTATTTATTTTGGTTATCCTTTCTATAAAATGTAAAATAACTATCTTAGCTACCTTCTATGGCTGTGAAAATTAGCACAGTGAAATTGAGTATTATGAATGACGAGTCATATAATATCTAACATTTGTCCTTACTGAAGCTTTTATTTATAGTTTTACAATGAACTTTTAATGAGACAGGACTCCTATTGAAAGCTGTTTACTGAAAAAAACCTCATGTGACTCTTGAAGATACAGCCCAATTGTAGAGCAGTTGTTTCCCAAGCGTGAGGCCTTGTGTTTCCATGCTAGCATAATAAAACAAACAGACAAATATGGGAATTCATTCTGTGTTTCTTGCTTTCTTAACGGAAAATGTTAGCCTTGTGTTGCATAGTTCTTCCTCTTAGGAGTCATCATTTCTGTCAAACGTACACAGAATCGCTATGCCAACATATTATAGTCTCTGATTCTGTGTGTAACTCCTGTTTAGAGATTTCTTTCTATATCCCACCAAAATGCATTCTTTTAAGCAAACATAGCATAGATCTTTATTAATTAGACTGAAAAATGTTCCAGTATCACCTAAAAAAATTACAATTATGTAATGATTCAGATATACTTTAGGACTGATTTACCTCTGATCATCTTTCCTGGTCTGTAGAGAAGTCTTGCTCACAAAACATGATGCTGCCATGTACATTTAAGTGAAGTTACGATGTGGGTAGAACATAACCACACTCAGAAAACCCATTCACACCTGCCTATGTGGCACTTCATGAAGGAAGGCAAAGCAGTTTAGACATTCACAATAAAACCAACTTGAACCTTATTTAGCTTCCAAACTGTCTAAATTTTTGTAAGACTCAAATAATTCCTACAAAGCCTTGCCACACTTTCTCTCTCGCACTTGACTGTTTGCCCCCTGGGAAATCAAACTTCCTACTTACTGGAAGAAACAAATGCCATTTATACACTTCTGTACCACTTAGATATCACACAGTTTAGGAAAATTTAAAGAGATGGGTAGGATTTTCTCTTAGCTATTATCCAAGAACCTGGGATGTTGAGGCAGGAGGATGGTCATAAGTCTGAGACTGACCTGAGAAATATAGTGAATTCCAAATTCAGGATTGGGTATTGAGTGAGACTATCTCTTAAAATAGAGTAATTTTGAATAATGCTTACGAAGTAAGTTAGGGTATGTATCTAATATTCATGTTGCATACTACATATGCTAATAATTAAGTGTCTAAAGGTAAAACAAAGCATGAAATAAAGTGGAACAATTAAATGGTTGAGTTTTATACGTGGCTTGGGATATTGCATTTTATTTATAACTGTGAAGAAAAATACGTATTTATTAAAACATTACCCAAGCAATGCTAAGCAAAATCCACTGACAAAGTATCAACAAAAGCCAAAACCCAAACTGAGGAAGTGTTGCTGTCTTTAGAGTTCCTTGTAAAAATAACATAGGACAGATAGCATGGGCTTAAGTAATAATATTGTAATTATAACTTGAATTTGTGAAGTATTGTCTTTGTCTAAGGCCTCTACCTGCAGAATTCTATACTAATTGCTAAATTAAACAAATGTATGTGGGAGTAGTACATATTTAAATGCAAATCTTAAAGGATTCTGAAGGCAGGGCCCAGTGTTTTAGTGATCACAGCCAGAATAACACTGTGATGAATCTATCACCTTCCATGGCTGAGAATGCTTGGAGTCGTGCTTAAGTCTAATCTGTACCTAGGTACCCGCTGTTGCTCAAACATGAAACTGATTAGTGATAGGACCATCCTCAGATGGGCAGTTATTAGTCAAATGAGTGCACATATGTATCAGTGTGGGGCTTAAGCTTACACACCGCCAGGATGTTAACCACTGAGGACTGTGGAGTTGGGTGCATAAGGATGGGCTTAGTCTCAGAAAAACAAAAACAAAAACAAAAACAAAAAACAAAAATGAACAAGCAAGCAAGCAAACAAATAAACAAACAAACAAAAACTATCCCTTGTCCATGAAAATCTTTTGGCTTCATGGATAGATATCCATAACTTTAGGCATAGTCTCGTAGGATAGATATATTACAGAAAAGATATTCATGAAGTTTAGTAGAATAAGTAAATAAATAATAATAATAATGTAAACATGAAAATCATGTTTACTTAACTGATAGTGATGTAATATAGTCATTATATAATGATTTTAAGAATGTAATGTAAGAAATGGACAGTGAAATTTAAGATGTATATAAAAAGTACCTTTGATTTATTAAATGACAAATATATATTCACATATACACACACACATATGTATCTATTTTTTTTACTTTCAGTGAATTACAGAGGATTCCATTTCCTGCAACTAGCCATAGAAGATATTTGTGATTCAAAAGAGGCTTTTTTTTTTTCCCATTTGTACAGTTTTGTAGAGTGCCTTAAATAAGTGGAATAATGACTGTTACAGAGTGATGGGCAGAGATGTTGTAAAGTCATCAGTGCTGTGTTAAAGTGTCAGCTTTGTATTCAAGTATACAATAAATTGCAGGAATGTGCACAAATAAAAATTATAAAGATTGTGGATTTCCTTTAACTTTTTATTACTAAGCCATGTGTATGATTATTTTGCCTGCTTGGGTGTCTGTGCATCATGTGTTTCTAATGGCTGCAAAGGGTGGAAAGAGCATCAGAATATTTCTACATGTGGCCATCCAGTTAGACCAGCATCATTTGTTGAAGATGATATCTTCTTTACATTTTGTAGATTTGGTGTCTTTGTGAAAAATCAAGTGTCCATAGGTATGTGGGTTTATTTCTGGGTCTTTGATTCGATTCTATTGAATCTATGCCAGTACCATGCTGTTTTTATTACTGTTGCTCAATAGTACAGATTGAGATCAAGGATGGATATCCCTCCAGTGGATCTTTTATTGTACAAGATTGTTTTAGCTATTCTAGGTTTTTGTATCTCCATATGAAGTTAGGAGTTGATCTTTCAAAGTCAGTTAAGAATTGTGTGGGTGTTTTGATGGGAATTGCATTGAATCTATAGATTGCTTTTAGTAAGATGGACACTTTTACTATGTGATTCTCCAGGTACATGAGGATGAAAGATCTTTCTGTCTCCTGAAATAGTCTTCGAATTCTTTCTTTGGAGATTTGAAAGTGTTTTCAGGCAAATCTTTCACTTTCTTGGTTAGTGTTAAATCAAGATACTTTATATTATTTGTGGCTCTTGTGAAGGGTGCAGTTTTCCTAACTTCTTTCTCAGCCTTTTTGTCATTTGTATATAGGAGGGCTATTGATTGTTTTCAGTTGATTTTTTATCCAGCCACTTTGCTGAACATGTTTATCAGCTGTAGAAGTTCCTTAATAGGAAATTTGGATCATTTATGTATACTATCATATCTTCCATAAATCGTGATAGTTTTATTTCTTTCTTCCTGATTTGTATCTCCTTGATCTCCTTTAGTTGCCTTATTGCTCTAGCTAGGACTTCAAGTACTATATTGGAGAGATATGGAGACAGCTTTGTCATGTCCCTGATTTCAGTGGAATTGATTTAAGTTCTCTCAATTTAGATCATGTTGGCTATAGGCTTGTTGTATATTGCCGTATTATATTTAGGTATACGCCCTGTATCCCTGCTCTCTCCAGGACTTTTAACATGAATGGGTGTTGAATTTTGTTAAATGCATTTTCAGGATCTAAGGAGGTGATCATCAGTTTTTTTTTATTTGAGTTTGTTTATATGATGAATTACATTGATGGATTTCCTTATATTATACTATACCTGCATGCCTGGGATGTAGCCTGCTTGGCCATGGTGAATGATAGTTTTGATGTATTCCTGAATTCGATTTGTGAGTATTTTATTGAGTATTTTTCTCATCAATGTCTGTAAGAGAAATTGGTCTGAAATTCACTTTCTTTGCTGAGTCTTTCTGTGGTTTAGGTATCAAGGTGACTCTAGCCACATAGAATGAGTTTGTTAATGTTTCCTCTGTTTCTATTTTATGGGATAGTTGAAGAGAATTGGTGTTAGCTCTTCTCTGAAGGTCTGGTAGAATTCTGCACTGGATCCATCTGATCTTGGGCTTTTTTCTTGTTGTCATTGCTGTTGGGAGACTTTTGATGACTGCCTCTATTTTCTTAGGTGTAATAGGACTATATAATTTGCTTATCTGTTCTTGATTCAATTTTGGTAGTTGGTAGTTATCAAGAAATTTGTCCATTTAATTTAGGTTTTCAAAATTTGTGCCATTTAGGCTTTTGAAGAAAAACGTGATGATTCTTTGGATTTCCTCAGTGTCTGTTTGTATGTCTCCCTTTTCATTTTTACTTTGTTGATTTGAATACTGTCCCTCTGCCTTTTAGTTAGTTTGGGTAAAGGTTTGTCAATCTTGTTGATTTTCTCAAGGAACTAGCTCTTTGTTTTATTGTTTTAATTGTTTTCTTTGTTTCTAATTTATTGAATTCAGCCCTGAGTTTGATGATTTCCAGCCATCTACTCATCTTCGGTATGTCTGCTTCTTTTTGTTCCAGATCTTTCAGATGTGCTGTTAAGTTACTAGTATGGGATCGCTCCAGTTTCTTTATAAAGACACTTAGTGCTATGAACTTTCCTCTTAGCACTGTTTTCATTGAGTCCCATAAGTTTGGGTATGTTGTGCCTTCAGATTCATTGAATTCTAGGAATTTTTTAATTTCTCTTTTTATTTCATCCTTTACCCAGATGACATTGAGTACTGAGTTGCTCTGTTTCTATGAGTTTGTAGGCTTTTGTTTGTTTATTTTGTTGTTGAGTTCCAGCTTTAATCCATGGTGGTGTGATAAGATGCAAGGGATTATTTCGATTTTATTTTATCTGTTGAGGTTTGCTTTGTGACCAAGTATATGGTCAGTTTGGAGAAGGTTTGGTGAGATGCTGAAAAAAAAGGTGTATTATTTTGTGTTTGGGCAAAATGTTCTGTAGATATCAGTTAGGTCCCTTTGTTTCATGATGTCTATTAGTTTCCCTGTTTCTCCATTTAGTTTCTGTCTTGATGATCTGTTTATTGGGAGAGAAGGCTGTTAAAGTCTCCGACTATTAATGTATGGGGTTCAATGTGTGATTTAAGCTTTAGTAATGTTTCTTTTATGAATGTGGGTACTCTTGCATATGAGGCACAGATGTTCAGAATTGAGACATCATCTTGGCTTGTTTTTTCTTTGATGAGGATGTGGTTACCTTCTCCATTTTTTTATTAGTTTTGGTTGAAAGTCTATTTTATCAGATACTAGGATGGCTACTCCAGCTTGCTTCTTGAGTCCATTTGCTTAGAATACGGTTTTCCAACCCTTTATTCTGTCCACTAGGCATCTGGTTGTCTCTGGTGTTCACAGGCCTAGAGGTTCCTCCAATAAGGTTGCTGTCTGTGTCCCATGTTGGCCATCCAGGATGGGAGCAAGTAAAGAGAGCTCCAAGCCAAAGTTTGTTTGCTAGGGCTCCCCAGAGGCCTCCTCAGGATGTTGGATAGTGGATGTTTATTGTTTTTAAATTATATATATTATCTATAGGCCCGGCTAGCAATCAATCAAGACACAGGCACTTGTTATATTTTAAAATAGCTTTAATTAACCTGGGGCAGGACAGATATCAATCATCTAAACTACCTCTCATAGTGGTGCAGGGATGGTATCTCTGCCTCAATCCTCTGTCATCTGTGTCTAGTAACTTCTATCAAGTTACCTCCCATTCATAATCCCAAATACTTGCTAATATTCTTCATCTGGGCCAGATTCTCTATCCATGCCGGCCATGTGCTTCTTCTCCATCTAAACCATGGCAGCCTTCCTCTCTTCCCTTCAGGTCTCTCTCTTTTCTCTTTATGTCAGTCTTTCTTCTTCCCAGAATGCCTCTCTCTCCTAGTCCCACCTATTGCCTGCCCTGCCCAGGAAGAATTACTTTTTATTAAGCAAAAGCTGGGTCACAGAGACAGCAAGCAGTAATTAGCATCAAAATACATCAGACCATCCCCCCAACAGGTGTTAGAGCCTGTACCCAGCTAAACTCAGCTGGATTCTCTTACTGTATCCCAGTTGGGTGAGGCAGGAGAGGAGTGGGCTGATAGATTTCCAAGCCCAAAGCTGCTCAGGTGTCCTACAGTCCTTTGAGATGGCATGGCTCTGCCAATCTACTCTGTGTTCCAGACGGGCTAGGCCAGTAAGCAGCTGGGGCACTGTGAGAGATTCAAGCTTGAATCTGCTCAGGTGCTCCACAAACCTTTTTGAAATGGCAGCAGATGTGAGTCTTGATCTGTGCCAGAATCAGCTCTGTCTATCTGCTCTGTATCCCAGATGGGCCAAGTTGGTAAGCATCTGGGGGACTGAGGGGAACCAGAGACCAAAGCTGCTGGTATGTTCTACAGGCCTTCTTGAGATGACAGGATTCTTGTTATTTGCTCTGTGTCCTGCTTGGGCTAGGCCAGTGAGCTTTTGCCAGTGGAAAGAGATTAGATTTCAAAAGTGTTCACAGAACAACAGCTAATGTGGGGCATGGCCCGCCCAGGTCCCTGCTCTGCCTGTAATGCTCTGTAGCCTAGATGGATCAGGCCAATAAGCTACAGATGGTAAGAATGAGATCAGAGCCAGAAGCTGCTAGCAGGAGTGCAGCTAATGCAGATTATGGCCTGAGCAGGTCTCTGCTCAGCCTGCTTGTTTTGTGTCTTAGCTGTGTCACAAGGTGCGGAAAGGGCGGGGGGGGGGGGCGGAAACAGAGATTCAAGGCCTTAAGCTGCTCACAGGATGGCTTGTGGACAGCACCTGGATTCAGCTTTGCCAGTATGCTCTGTGTCACAGATGGGTCAAGCTGGTAAGCACCTGGGGTGGGGGTGTGGGGGAGAGTGCTGTGAAAAATCAGGATGCCAAGTTGCTTGATCACTCCACAGGCCAGTAAGCAGCTGGGGGGAGGGGTTACTAAGAGAAATCAGAGCCCTAAGGTGCTTGGGTGCCCCACACTCTTTCTCTGGAGGCAGCTAATGTGGATTGTGGCTGGTGCCACGTCTCAGCTCTTCCTGTCCTCTTCCCATCCTGGATCCAGCAAGCAATAGATGGCTATTGAGAGCCTGAAGCTCCATGGGTATCCCATAGTCACTCTCAAGATGGTGGCTAGTGTGGACTGTGCCCTGGGATATTTTTGTGGGTTAGCTGGGTGGCCAGGGGTCAGACTCATACACGCTCCAGACAATGTGGATCCCTCTCACCTGAGAATCAGCAGCACTGGTGTTTTGTAACTCTCGGTTTGGTCTTTAGATTGATGTGCAGTCTTGACTGTCCTGCTAATCAGATGAATTGCATCTGTCTTGCTATTCTTTTTAAATTATACTTGCTTGTAACATCTTTACACCTCTTAGTAGCTGCTCCACCAGTATCATACTTCTTTTTTAATGTTGGCTTGCATATTATTTGCATTTCAGGTACATTTTTTAAATGACATTTTTTAATGTACTGTTTCAAATGGTCATTGTGTGACTCTGCGTGGTCTCAAATTCCTGTGAAGTTCCTGCAGCCACTGTTTAAGTATGGAGTTTACACACATGTTATTCTATAGACAGTTTTTTAAATTAATGTACTACATAAAACAAAAACCTCATGAGACATTGTGAGTATAATGGATTTATTAGTTTGTCAAAGCAGACTTTCTGTAATATTGAATCTAGTATTATTACTATGAACACGGTATTTCCTATTAGTTTTAAAATTTTTCTATTTCTATGTCACTGTCTCTTTATATATCTCGGTCTGTCTCTGTCTGTCTGTCTGTCTGTCTGTCTCTCTCTCTCTCTCTCTCTCTCTCTCTCTCTCTCTCTCTCTTTCTCTGTGTGTGTATGTGTGTGTATGTGTGTGTGTACAGTGATGCTGGGAATGGAACATGGGGCCTGGAGTAGAAACTTGACAGAGTGTCCACCACCCTTCAAAAATCTTCTCTGTTTCACAGTATCATTAAAGGTCATTTTTTCTTGAATTAAATTCCAGGACATTTATGTTATAAGTGATAGCATTAAAAATATTTTTCTAATTATTTTCTTTTGGCATTCATAAATGTAATCAAATTTGAGCACTAATTTTATATGTAGTGACTTTCATAATTCTACGTAATAGTAACAGATTCTTTGGAATTTTTATGAAAACATGTGGTATTGTAATTAATAGTTTCAAGTTTTCTTTCTAAATGTTTAAATTTTTTAAATTTTCTTTTTCTTGATTTTCTCAGAGTTGAGATTTGATAAAATTCTGAATTGAAATGTAATAGATGGTATTTTTTAATATACAAATATATGATAATATTTATTTTTAAATTAGCATATAATCATTTTGGTGGTATTTTCTAACTTGCTATCATAACCAGTAAAGACACATACACCTGCTGCACTTTAGAATGGCCTCGTTTTAACTGGGACTAGGCAGATATTCATCCTCTAAACTACTTTATCACTTCCAAGCCTCCATCCCAGACCATCAGCTTTAATCATTCCTGGGATATTTACCATCCATAATCCCCAAATACTGGCTAATGTTCTTCATCTGAGCTGCTTTCCTCCATCCATGCCTATCCAGCCATGCACTTCTCTCCACACTAACCTCTTCTTCCTTTCTCCTCATGTACCTGTCTCCTCTCTCTGTCTGCCTCTTCATCCACTGACCCCAGGCCTGTGAATCTGAACCTCAAATTCGCCTCTCTCTCCCATCTCTTCTGCCAAATCCCAAGATTCGGCATTTTTGTTTGTTACCAATGAACTTTAAATAGGTAGAACAAGTTCAATCCATTTGTCCACAAATTTCGGGAATTCCTTGTTTTTAATAGCTGAGTAGTATTCCATAGTGTAAATGTACCACAGTTTCTTTATCCATTCTTCTACTGAGGGACACTTAGGCTGTTTCCACGTTCTGGCAATTATGAATAAGGCTGCTATGAACATGGTTGAGCAAATTTTCTTGTTGTGTGCTGGAGCATCTTCTGGGTATATTCCAAGGAGTGGAATAGCTGAGTCTTGAGGAAGCCCTATTCCCATTTTTCTGAGATAGTACCAAATAGATTTCCAAAGTGACTGTACTAGTTTGCATTCCCACCAGCAATGAAGGAGTGTTCCTCTCTCTCTCCACATCATCGCCAGCATGTATTGTCACTTGAATGTTTGATTTTAGCCATTCTGATGGGTGTAAGATGGAATCTCAGAGTTGTTTTGATTTGCATTTCTCTGATGACTAGAGATGTTGAGCATTTTTTAAAGTATGTCTCAGCCATTTGATATTCCTCTGTTGAGAATTCTCTGTTTAATTCTGAGCCCCACTTTCTCAATTGGGTTATTTGGTTTGGTGGTGTTTAATTTCTTGAGTTCTTTATAAAGTTTGGATATTAGACCTTTTGAGTGAGCTAACCCAGAAGCAGAGAGACTCAAATGGTATATACTCACTTATAACTGGACACTAGCCCAAGGGGCAGGTCCCATGACAGTCTGCACCTACCAGGAAAGTGGAATAGAGGTGAGAACATCCTATTTAGACTCTAAGTGAGAAAATTATAAGGGATAGGGAAGTAGGTGGATCCAGAGGGTCCTAGAAACCTACAAGAGAAACATTATGATGGGTGGATCTGAGCCCAGGGGTTCTGCTTGATCTAAGGCACCAACCAACGACAAAACGTGCAGTCATCATCAAACCCCTACCCAGATCTAGCCAAGAGACAAAACATTCTCCACAGTTAAGTGGGGACTGACTTTCACAGGATCTCTGGTGCCCCATATTTAGCCATGGCCCTTTGTTGGGGAGGCCCAATGGCACTCGGTGGAAGGATAGCGGACTACCAAGAAGATACTTGATGCCCTAGCACCATATTCAGGGGGAGGAGGTCCCCCTCAGTCACAGTCATAGGGAAGGGGGATTGGGGTGAAAGTGGGAGGGAGGGAGGAATGGGAGGATGCATGGGATGGGATAGAAAATGAGATGTAATATGAATTTTTTTATTTTTCAATAAAAATGTGTTTAAAAAATAGGTAGAACAAGGTTTACATAACAAGAACAGGTTTGAGTGAGGATGTGCTGCTCTGGGGAGCAAATAGATCTTGAGGGCCAGTCATTAGCATCAAAATACCTAGCACCAGACTAACCCCCAATATGGGGGTTTTTGCTTTTGAAGTCTGGGGGAAGATTAGTCAAAATATCAAGATACATGGTAGTATGGGGCTTATTAAAATTTCTATAATTAACATAAATTTTATATTCTGTAATTTGCACTATGAGGTAACATCCCTTAGTCATAGTGTCTTTAAAAATGATTTATATGTATTTGTATGCCTATGTGTATGTGTGTGTCTGTGTGGTAGCGTGCGCACCTGAGTGCAGGTGACCACAGAAGCCAGAGGCATCAGGTGCTACTGAAGGTGTAATTACAGGCATTGCTGAAATGCCAAACATGAATGCTTGGAACTAGTGAACCAGGGTCCTTTGCAAGAGGAACGCTGCCAAACAATCCCTCAAGCCCCAGGACTAGTGTCTTTGATATCTATTTTGTAAATAAAATCTAATCTAATTTTGTTAAAGATAACAATATTTTAAAGGGGAAAATTGTAGAGAACAGTTAATTCTCTTGCAGGGGAGAAATTCACAAATTATCTGGTAATTACTCATCAAAAGTAGCTTACAGGTACCTTGTAACCACAACTATGAATTTGTTAAACTTTTTCATGAATTTTCAACCAAAGGAATAATGAACACACTATTCATAGGCTAATATAAATACTCACACTGTCTTATTTTATGTCATGTGCACAAATAATTGTTTTAAAACAAATCCTAGATAACATTTCAGCATGTGAGGTATAAACTTCAGTTTATATATCTTAGAAATTATTATTTATATATAAGAATGGGCTGGATAGATGGCTCACACTGAGGAGCACATGCTTCTCTTGATAAGGATGTGGATTCTATTCCCATGTTCCATAACCAGTTTCAAAGGAGCCAGTGGTCTCTTCTGGCTTCTGTGAGCACTGTACACCCATGGTCCATTCACATGCAAACAGGATACTTATAGCATATATGTGTATATATATGTGTGTGTGTGTGTGTGTGTGTGTGTGTGTGTGTGTGTGTGTGTGTGTTTTAAATGGAAAAGGAAGATGGGGGAGAAACTAAGAAAAATAGAGGGAGGGAAACTTTGAATTGGATGTATCGTATTTATCATATGAGAGAAGACTTAATTTTTAGTTAAAATATTAAATACAGACATATATATTTTAATATATATGTAAAGAATATCACCAAACCTTAAATTTTTCTGGTAACATTGGTTTTAAAAACAATTTCATTCATGTATATTTTGCATTATTTTCAGTCATTATTTTTAAATCCCTCACATGTATTAGTTATTAAAACTATTGCACTTCAATCAGCATTAAGTTTTCCATAGGTATGCTTTACAATTATATGTTTAATTAGAGCAAAAGAAACCTACCTTAGTTTATATACACCTTAATTTTGCCCTAATCTACCAAAATACTTTTTCTCATTTTCATTTCTAATCTTTATTATCTCTTATAGATTTACATTCTGTACTGACCTTACTGTACCTCTATAATCCCATTATGCAATTTAATATGCTTTTTATCACTTACATTGCTATAAACTCACAGTCATATCTATAGCTCCAATCTGATTTGTACTGGGATCCTTTCCTTCTGTTTTTGTTTTTGTTGGTGGTGGTTTGTTCACTGGGAGATCAAGGGATGGGGCTTGCTATTTTTCCCCACGATGCGCTCACACTCATAAGCTCATTTCATCATGCTGCCTCAGTCGTCCTGGTAACTAGAACTACAAACGTGGCACTGGTTTGTTAGAATTGTTTTTCTATCATTTTTAATTTAAAGAATTTATCTGAATGTAGGATAGATAGGCCTCTTCTAGTGTCAGACTTTGATGAATGGTTTTTGTTCTGGTTGTGATGTTAGTGTCAGTCAACTTCCGACCATCCTCACTCAAATCAATTATCATAAAGAATACACCAGGTCTAGATTACAATGATAACATATGCCTGTCTTCTTATAATCCCACTTTTAGGAGTGGATAGCATTCTTCCTTTAGTATTTCATAGACACAGGAGCCAAGGATTCTATTTGTCTAGATATAAAAGAAATGCAAAAAGAGAAGAACATAAATTTAATCTGGGTCATTTTAAAGTACTGTTTGAGCCAGATACATACCACATACAACAACTTGAGTATGAATCTACCATTAACTTTGAAGGCATAATTCTTAATTCCTTAAAACAAGACTATTTGAATATAAGTGATGATAAAACCTTGGCAGTAAACATTAAGTTTGCATATAAAACAATTTTAAACATTTTAATTTTATATACTTTATCATAAAAACCATACAAACAATATAAGTGATACATAAAAGTTAATCAGACTCACAGTCTATACAACTCAATGAACTCTATACAGTTAGCCTAGGCATTTGGGATAGAAGCTCTGATGATTCACATTAAATTTACACATTAACTACTGGATATATTTTATGAACTCTCAATGACAAAACGAAAAAAAATCTGTATCAGAATTAGAACTAGAAATACAATCCACCTTATATACTCTTTCATAACTTGCAATCACTTTAATCAGAGTTATATTTCCTTAATTGTTTAGACTGACAACTACATTGTGAACTTCATCATTGTTAACACACCAATGAAATGACTATTGATTACACTAATGGCATTTTTGATCACTTTGTTAAAGCAAAAGACAAGGAAGATGCATGTAGTCTACTGAAATTTGTGTTATTAATGAGATATATTAGTAGAGATATGACACAGCATGGACATCTGGTTTAAAGAGAAGCTTATAAGCTATGGGCTAAATATTAGAGATAAGGAAGTGTGTTTATAATGCATTTTCTTAATTCATGTTCGCTTTTCTCTTCTGTAGATTTCGGCTTTTCAAGTTTTTATCATCCTCTTATCCTGTGTCCGACTTTCATTTAATCAGCACCATCATGATTAACTATCACTAGTGTGTTTGTCATTTCCAGTAGACTTATTTTTACCAAATAAAGATGGCATAATTGCACTTTTTGTGTTTATTCCAAGACACTTGCCACAGACCACATTTGTCCTTTGCCTCCCACTGCCTGGACTCCCCTTTGATCAGAAAACCAGGTCATTTTTCCCTGAACATTTTCTGAGAACTAGATTGTGATAAGGTCTCCAGACACAGAAGCACATTAGAATATGCCCCGTCTAGTATGGTTGCTGTATTTCCATGCTTCCTCATTAGCAAGAGAATCATTATTTGGTTTTTCTATTTTAATTAACAGTTTGACATTAAAAATAACTGTTATTTGAGGCATTATTCATTTTTTATGCTTTGGAAGAGTTTACCTTTTTTATTTGTAACAGAGAAATTCTTCAGTCTGTTCGTTTCTTACCGTAGTAATATGCAAAGACAGAGTTAGTAATAAATCTATTTTTGAAATACATGAAATACGCAATGTTTTAACAAATCCCCTATTGTCATAAAGTAAGATATTCTTATCAAATCCAAGGTTAAAATGGATCAAACAACATCATTAACTTAATATGAGATACAATAATGACTGAATACTCTATAAATAAAAAAGATATTTGAACATAAAATTTTAGTACGATAATATCATTGCTTTTTGCAGACAGAAGAATATAAACATAAACTAACGAACTCAATCTTGCTGAATGATTTTCAGAGAAAACATTTACAGTCATTGGGTGTTTTTTAAAGCTCTCCAACATTTCTTGGAACGTGAGTAAACTATTAGACAGATCCTGAATTGTTGCAGGATATTTGATCATTGCGTACTGGAAAAACCAGTTTCTAGTGATATGGCCTAGCCCTAGCACAGACCTCTAATCTAAGAATTTTCTGTTTATTGTAAACAGTGTGGTGTGGTATGGTTCAGCCCTAACACATCTTTAATCCAAGAGCTTTTTGTAAACAAGGTTAAATTAAGTCAGCCATAGGCCAATTGACGGGGAGTGACGTAGCAAAAGACATAGAGAGTGAGAGGATGTCCAGAGGACTGATACAGGGGCTTATGAAATAGAAAAAAGGGACATTCACTTTAAAGGGTTTTTTAAGACAGTGTGAAGAAGAAAAGAAGCTTTTTCTTTTGGGGATGCTGGCTAAACAGGAAACTCAGTTTGTTGCCTTCTCTGCCCATCTAAGCTTGTAGGCTTTTACCCCAGCATCTGCCTCCTGAGTCATTATTGGTGAAATTGAGCAAATGAGATTTTGTTTAAAAACAATGTGCAGTATTTTAAAAAACATAACATTTTAAATGTCTCCCTTTAAGTAAGATCGTGAATTCAGAAATTTGAGTTGATTAGATCCATTGTGTTCGCTAGGCTTCAAGGAGAATACATAAACATACCCAAATGTCTGATAACAGAATCTGGGTAGGCTATATAGAACCTACCAACGTCAGTGTCCCCCCCAACCTCAGTGCTCTCCAGCCTCTGCTGGCCAGAGCGCTGTTCTTGTTACATGATATACTAAAACTCTGTCCCACAGTCAGATGACCGATTAACTGCACGTACTTGGGAGTTCTCGAAAACCTAGCCTGGTAACAGGTGAGTGGCTTTGTGGTGACTCTTCATTGGACAAGTAAGGCACCTACCCAATTTTCAAGAATAAGTCTCCCAAAATTACTTAGCCACATATAGTTGCATATTTTCTGATTATCAAATCTTGAAGAATAACTAACTATACTCTAGGGCATAGTTTTATGAGAACAGCCATCCTTTTATCTATCTTGTTTCCTAAGTATTTCGAATAGACATCACTCAGAGGGTGATCATGCAGTTTAAAAATGAAAAACTACCACTGTGGGAAATCTCTGTAATATGTGGGAAATTCTAATAAAAACATGTTTACTGCATAATAATTGATTCAATGAGATCTCACAAAGTGAGCAAGGGGTAGTATTTTTTCCATTCACAATTTCTATCCCCATCAGAATGCTTCTCATCACTTCAGATGCTTGCTTGCATGTGTTTACAGTGATGTGTGGGTGAGATAGCTGTGGTTATTTCAATAACAGGGAAGACTCATTGATAGCAATGTCTCTTACACCTGGAACCCCAGTGACAGATGTGATGCTATAAACCCGTCCCATGCAGACTTTCTACTTGCCTAGGAATTGTATGTTATGTATCTGGAGCTTCAGGACTTGCAATAGTTAGTTTGTAGGTTTTTATGTAAATGATTCTTGGACATTTGCTGAAATGGGATCCTCCTGATGGCAAAAAAGTTTGTACAAGATATATGGTTATCAATTATGCAGAACTTGCGCTTTTCATGAACTTAAACATTATGATGTAATATTCAAATATATACAAGGTAGACCACTGTCATTTCAAAGCAGTTAAGATTATGTACTTCCCTCTCAGTAATATAGTACCAAAATCTGTTTGTTTTATTTTCTACTGGTTATTTATATATTGAATTAAAGCATATATGCTCTTGTTTTGGAAAAAAAGATAGTAGTAATTAAAATTGCAACCATCCTGAAACTTACTCTTTTCCTTACTGTTATAGAATTTAAACTCTTGATAGTGAGAGATTAACAAGGATGTCAGATAATGGTCAGAGAATGAGTCTCAGAACAATTGACATTTAAGCCAAACTCAGGAGAAATGAAAAAAAAAAAAAAAAAAAGAAATAAAGAAATAAAAAAGGCAGGTGGGAAGGAGCATGTCAAAGACCAGATATTCCTGTTTATTTTAGTGCCCTAGAATATATTCATTATTACTTGTATAGATTAATTCATAAAAATATACCTGTGTGCCACTCAAAAGCTACACATTTTGACGTTGAAATATATAATATGAAACACCAATGAATTTAGATAAAGGAAAATGTATTCAATATGGAAATACGGGAATTTCAAAAATAATTCAATTATTCAAAAAACATGAAATATACTTTATTTTCTTCGTGTTTTCATCTTAATAAAAAGAAATTCATTTTGTGAATTCTAATTGTGAATTGTAATTAAATGGAGTTTAGGATAAAAATATAGAAAATGTACTACCTAGGTTTTTAATGCATTGTTTATTAACAATGATACCAAAGCAAATAAACCTAAAATCACTCCTTAACCTACTGATGGGTATCTAGGCAAAGTAGCCTAACTGGAGTATTGACACTAAGAAAGGTGGTAAATTAGTAAGGTCAAGTATGAAATCAATGTCTGACTACAGTAATAAACATGTATGTAAAACTGGTTGTCTGCACCTACCTAAGAAAATGCATTAAGTATGTGCCTAGGATGCAATTATGCATTTATTTATGCAAAATGTAACTTTAAGAGACAGTCTAGATTTTCTTGTAATACCCAGCTAATGTTAAATTAAGACAGATATTTTAGCTAGCAGAATTTAGCCATTACTGAAGACTTTTAATATTATACCTGTTGATGAGTTGCAGCAAAATTATCCAAGAAAAGTCTTATTGTGTTAATTTTATCAATGTTAATTTGGGAATTTTAATAATGCCGGGTGTGGTGGCGCACGCCTTTACTCCCAGCATTCGGGAGGCAGAGGCAGGCGGATCGCTGTGAGTTCAAGGCCAGCCTGGTCTACAAAATGAGTCCAGGATGGCCAAGGCTACACAGAGAAACCCTGATTCAAAACAAAAACAAAACAAACAAAAAAACAAAAATACAGCCTAAAGGACATTAGCCATGGAAACAAAACACAAGATTTAATGGGAAAAAAATTCTGTTTTACTAGCATTGACAGTACAATATTAATCTATATATAGATAAATTTAAAAATAAATTAGGAGTATAAGTGAAAAAAATTAGAGCATACTTTTGGATAAAATCCATACCTATGTTCATCACATTTCCTCTGATTAAATTACATGGAAAAATATTGATCCTCCTGACATGACCATGCTTTCTGTGAGGAATCTAAGGACCCAAACATCCCTTCCTGTCTCCTTGCATTTGTCTTCCATTTCACAGCGACCTTTAAAATCTGTGGGGTGTGAGGGAGTGCAGTGGGGGATGAAAATCCG
The DNA here is from genome assembly GCF_903995435.1 of Acomys russatus. Taxonomy (NCBI): domain Eukaryota; kingdom Metazoa; phylum Chordata; class Mammalia; order Rodentia; family Muridae; genus Acomys; species Acomys russatus. The sequence goes on along the minus strand of NC_067160.1, from coordinate 22,253,965 downwards.
TGAATTCTGTGGCCATTTCTCAGGTGGAAGATTGGGAGAGCTGCCATCTTACTGAAGCCGCTCAGTGGGAGACACAGTTTGATGAGGCTGAATAGCCTGGAAGAATGGGCTTCAGGACATAAAGGGAGGATCTGAGAGCCTCGCTGCTTTCAGGGGCAATCCTGAAATACTGAGTGGTCCAGCTTCTTTCTAATTGAATTTGGGTAATTTTCTGCCTCCTTTTAAGAGAATGCCCATCGGTTTTGTTGTCGTTTTATTTTGTCTATTTTTTTGACCATTAACTAGTGTTTGTCATTTCTTAAATGTTGAAGCTCATTATTACTTCTTTTTTTGACTCCATCAATAACGTCTCTTAATTACTTTATTTTTATTCTGTAGGAAATTGATGCAGAATTTCTTTTCTAACATACTCAAGTATTCACATACTTCTTGTACTGAATTCTTGGGTCCTTGTAACTGTTTCTAGTGGTTTCCTCATCATAAAAGTTCAAGGTTATAATTAGAAAGCTTTTAGGCTATGTGAGTGAGGCTTCCTTTAACTCGAGCATGCTATGAGAGAGGTTTGTTCAATAATTATGTTAAGTAAACATATAGAATATTAATTTCTCTTTCCTTTCCCCTTTCCATATAATCTATATCTATCATCTATATCTATATATCTACCTATATCTATGTCTATATCTACCGCTATCTTATCTGTGTTAGGCACAACTCACCTGATTACATTACATAAAAATATTGATCCTGCTGACACAACTCTGCTTGCTGTTGGGATTCTAAGGATCCAAACACGCCTCGCTGTATCCTCTGCATTCATCTTTCATATACATAGAATGTATTGAAATTTATAGCATATAGAAATCTATATAGATGTAGATATATATCTTGAAATATACAGCGGACTAGCATTCCCAGTGAGATCTGAGACCCTCTAAATATTAGAAGATATACATTTTTTTCCTGTTCTTATGGCTGTTTTCATTGGTGCCAGATATTGTGATACCTATTAATGAAAAATTATGTATTTGCTGTTCAGATATTAATATATAATATTTAAAAGGTTAGACTGAGAAATTTGAATTAATAAATATATTTTTTATTATTTTATATTAAATATATATTATATAAATATATATTATAGGCCAATAAATAAATACAATTAACCTATATATTTGAGCAGGTTTTAGGTACCCAGTGCTATTGAGTGAATTAAAGTATTAATGAGCTATCTGGTTGAAACCCCTTCCAAGTAGCTATAGGACACAATACCAAACACTAGAGCAGGAAGTTGTGGAGGTCACATTCAGTAATCCTGCCTAAAACCAGCTGTCCTTGCTAGGCCTCCTCTCAAACTCCTGCAGCCAATCACAGTGTTTATTATAATCATAATGTTAAAGACTTTCAGAGAGGACATTCCCTCAGCTGTCCTTAGGAGCCTATTTTAAGTGATTAAAATTCAATGCTGTCAAGAAGTTCTTATATTATGTCAACTTAAATTTGTCTTGCAAGTTAAGCCATTTCCTGCTGTAGCTCTGAGAGCAGCTGGTCACCATCTTTTTTATGTTCACCCTACTTAAGTTTACAGATAAGAAGAAAGTCTTGCAAAATTCTTTTTTTTTTTTTTTCTTTTAGTTCCAGTCATCAGAGGTTATTTATATTTTTTCTAGGCTCTTATTTTTCTAATGATACAATTTATTTTCAGGGCCACTAAGCTTTCTGATATCCCTCGGAGATTAGTGGATGGCAGCTACTGGTCATTTCCATTATAGACAGTAACTTGCCAAGATGATTTCAAATTATGGATGCCTATCTTTTAATACACTGAAATGACACAATGTTCCCTAAACAACACAAATATAATTGACATCTGTAATTAACATTAGGTCACACTTTTCTCTCCCACATTAAAAATGTCATCTCTGAAACATTATTTCACTGGTAATGTTTGTGCCAATATAGATATAACCCAGATATATTAGCAGTGAACCATGCAACAGGGAAAGCTTAAATCTTCAAATGCCCTTCACACACCAACTATTTTTAAATCCTCTGAAACAGGGTGTGAATAACTGCCTATGATATTAAAGGAATATTTGCTTATTTATTTTTTTCCAATTGGGCATAGTAGGTCTGTGTCCTTACCATATTACTCATGACACTAAAGGATGAATGGCTGAATCACTCACATACCATCATATGTCAATACTGATGCACTAGACCCAATTTTTCTTTGATCGTCAGTAGTTAGACTCTACACAGAATTATAAGAATGATTTAGGTTCATTTGAGTCCTCAAATGCAGTTAAGTCCTCAAAAGACTATAACCCATTAGGCCTCATTTTATTTATTCAATTGCATATTTCTTCAGTAATACATCTAGTTTTCAAAGGCTGTAAGCTATAATTTTCATTTGCTTTGTTAGGTTTTGTGGAAGATGGTTATTGAAATATTCTTTCAATTTTGCCTATGGAATTTGAGTCAGTCTATATGGTTATTAAACACAAGCTTCTATCTAAGTCAGAAAGAAGTAAATATGATATTTGTGAGGCTACTGTACATCTACCACTAAAGCAGCAGTCAGCTGAGTCACCACTCTTTTTGCCACAGTTTATCTATTATATTTTATCAGTATATTCTATACTAGGAGTTCAGCAAACACATGGATTAAAACCAGCAAATGACACATGGAAAAACTCCCCAATATAGTTAAATTTATTATTATCTGAGTGTTAGGATCATGCTTTTACTTCTACTTTCCATGTGTAAGTCTTAATTTTTTTTCTGTAGTGAATGAATGTATATTTACTTATATAGTAAGAAAAAGATGATGTAAAACATTCTAAAGATAAAATTAGCTACAAATACTATTAAACATAAAATAATCATATAAATTGTGGTCTAAACATTTCAGAGTATCTGATCTAGGAACTATGTTTACTAATTGACAAAGATCTTGCTTGCTTCATGTTTTTTTTTTTTTTTCCCCTTTCTGTGAGTACTCAGCTTCGAAGTAGCCTTCCTTCACACTATTTATGGGTCTTAGCTAGAGAAAGTGAGTGAAACTGTAAGCCCTCTCTCACTCCCCAAAGACAATGGATCCACTCTTATATCAGTAGAGTTGTAGTTGAATAATGGAGGCTAAGAACCGACAGCTGTTGTGTGTGGCGGAAGGAATGGGGAGATCTTGAGTCCCGTGATAATATACTGGGGCATTTGTTTCTACAAATAAACATGTAGTTATGTTAGGAATGTCATGTAACTGTGAAGCTGTCCGTCCTTCACTCAGCCTCTATCACTGGAAGCACCAGTTCAATGTTCTAAAACTGCAGTCTTCCTCAAAGCAACTTAATTTGAATTGCTTCAAGCATTTCTTTAGATAATGAACTATTAAGAAACCACTTAAGCTAAGATACCACCAGCACAAGAAATAGAAATCCGTTCCTCTGTAGCACCTAGAGGCAATGCTTCTCAAAAGGCAAGAATTTTATGTTTAATTTCAATATCCTTTTAAAGTTCAAACTTGGATCATGTTTTGTGGTTTTGTTCTTGCAAGCAGAACTTTAGAAAGAGAATTAAGACATACTTTCACCAGAGAAATACAAGAAAAACACATGAATTCAAAATATATTTCATCCATATTCCTTCATTTTGATGGATAAAGTACAATGTGATAGGTAACAATGAACGTTAGACATCAACAGGCTCTGTGCCCCAGGTCAAACTCTGATGACCCGAATCATAAGGTATTCTTTATAAAATAGTTAATAATAAGCATACATGTGTTATAAAACTACTGCAATTACACAGGATAAGGGTATACTTAAGTATAATACTAGAATATTTAGTGATTTATAAAGAGTATTCTATTCAGGTTAGCTACAATTAAATCACCGCATATTTATGTAGCACTCACTATGTGCTGGACAGTATGTTAAATGCTAGAAAAACAGCTATGAGCATTGAATCACCATGTCTGGACTCACTGAACATTTAATCGCCGCAGTGACAGGAAGAAACAAGCAAATCTAAGTCAGAAGGATGAGGGTGATGACAAAGGTAATTTAGTGCTGTGAAGATGCATACAATGAGTGTGTACCTCATGTTAGGAAAGATTTATACTAATAATGAAGATTACTTTCAAATGAGTCAAGTGAACAGTAAAGTGGGGACTTGCAGTCTGCTTTCTAGGCAAGTGCATGCTGAGCTACTGCTTAGTGTTTATGCTAGTTTAGAAGAAAAAAAATGAATTATTTGAAAACAATTGGGTGACTTGATCATTATCCTTATATACACACATGAGTGTAGCTCCCACCACCTCATCAAAGAAGCTTCTTTTTGAAGAAGATGTAGACCAATATAAAATTAATGACAGGTCAAAATAAAGAGAAAAGCCGACTGTAAGATATTCATTCCCCATCAACAAATCCACAGCACACCCTTTTCAAAACACAGGAAGCTAGTGGAAGTGAGCGTGGAAAGAGCCTGAGGACTGGGACATCTGCTGTGAGATAGAACCTTCCATATATGACAGGGAGCTGCACCCATGAAATCTTAATGAAATGCTCCCCTAAACAAACACACACAATGACAATACAAACTGACATCCCTGTGTGACTGAGAAAAACCTCATAAGACCTCACTCCTAGATGAAGACACTGAGGGCTACTTAGAGGGAGAATCAGACTTCTACAGTTCTGCCATTGATAGGCATACAGTCCCAAGGGATTAAAGTAAATTTACAATAAACTAGCTAGGCTATGTATCTCTAAGATGTAAAAGGAAGAGGAGGAGGAGGAGAAAGAGGAGGAGGAAGAGCAGGAAGAGGAAGAGGAGGAAGGGGAGGAGTAGGAATTCAGAGAACAGAGAATATATCAAAAAATTGCTGTGAATCCAAACAGAAGATAGTTGTCAACAAGGGAGACCTTCCTTTCCTCAAGGCGGTAATTAAATTGAATTTGCTAGTTGGTGAAGAATTTTCATTCATAGAGCTATTCACTTGGTTTAGAAGAATAAAATTATTATTTTCACAAGAGAACAACAAAAGAAAGTACAAGTAGCACAATTATCATTAAGGGTAGGGAAGACATTTTTATGATTGGAGCAAGTGCAGTAGATGGTTGGTGTTGTGCCTGTGTTTGTAGATGTAGTATTCAGAACTTGAAGGAATAAAAAGGGTTGTCATTTTGTTGAAATCATATAGCAGGATAGAAGTGGTGGAGAGAAGTGAAGGAGCTGGAAAATGATGTTTTGAAAGTCAGGTTGATACTAGAGTCCATGAGTCCATGCTGAAAACAAGCCACACATTTATTCAATTTTCACAAGCACTGCTGAGTTGATTGAGTCTATTGCTAGAAAAGCTGTGGTCATCCTATTCAAGTCCCTGGTGTTTTTTTGAGAAAATGTTAGGGGAGAAAAATAAGCTATGGAGGAAAAAAAATGGCTACTAATAGATAATGAAGAAGTACAGTGTTGCCTCCCTACTGGCCTCATGCTGCCTGTGTGGACAAAGCAAGCCTGACACAACTGAAGCCCAGTTGGCACCATGTGGGCCTGCAAGACAACCTCTGTGACATCACATAGGCTGGTCAGGCAGACCATGCCTGAGGCAACTGATACCTGATGTCACATGACACTGGCAGGACATAGGACTCATGAGATGACCCCAGACACCCGGAGGAACCAGTCATCATTATGATAAGCAAGCAAATGGTGAAGAGATGGAAGAGAAAGATAAGCAGAAGGATTAGCACACAATGAAGAGAGGTGGAATCTGAGATGCGAAAGTAGTGAGGAACAGCCTGATCTGAGTAGCCAATGATGCCTCCTAAGGCCATGGTGAGGTTCTGGGCTGGGCTGCTAGCAAGGGTCGGGTCTGGGTCCCCCGTACTGCAGCAGCCTGGTCTGTTATCACCAAAGACCAAGCAAAAGTCTCTGATCTGGGCTGCTGCCTGGGGCTCTGCAGAGCTGGCCCCGCCCCTTGCCAGCTGCAGTACTCAGGAGAGTGGGCGGCACCATAACTCACCCGGAAGCAGATGAGAGGTGGCCCGGAGGGCATGAGAACAGAATTGGCTCTGCCCTTTGCCAGCTGTGGCGTTGGTTGAGGTAGCCGGGCCAGTGTTGGAGAGCTCACCTTGGTGGTGTGAGTGTTTGAGAGATGACAGCCTGACCAGTTTGGCTGCCACCCAGGCCCAAATCCAGGGCCTTTAAGTTGCCTCCCCCCAACATCTACCCCATCTATGAACTGCTGGGGCACACGAAGGTGCAAGTCTTACAGATCCAAAGAGGTAGGCTCTCCATGACACAAGACAACAACAGGATATCAGCTAGAAGTTCCAGTGAGGATCCAGTACTGACAGTGTAGCAGAAGCCAGAGGCCTCGAACAGACCAATGACTCATTGCAATGAACAATTACAAGAAGAATGGACTGAAGGTAATACTCTGGGACACTGTCACACACTACATCGTCCACAAGGGGATTTTGTTCTTTTTTCTGGGGGAGGGGATATAGATTGCCAGGGCGGAGGGAAGGTATGAAGCGATAGAGAATGAGTGGGATTGGGGTGCATTGTGGGTCTCTTTTCTGGGGGGTCCTTGGCCAACAGTCTAGGAATACAAAGAGAGCAGAATCAACAAACGGCATTTAGATGGCCTTGAGTACAACAGAAAGAACATCTGGAAGTTAGCTCATTTTATTGTTGCAAGGGTGAGGTATTTAAGAGTGCTTAGCGTCATGACTGGGAGGGGCTGATTGGTTACAGCACGGTATCTGATTAGCATATAGGCAAGAAGGAAAGAGAAGGGCTTATGTGCTTGCGGGAAGTTCTGTGCAGGGTCATCCTGCAAATAAGGTCAGGCATCTGTGTTTAGAGATGCTCTCCAAATAAGGTCAGGCAGAGAAGAGGAAGCCCCAAGGATGAAGGGAGTCCTCCATTTTGCACCTGGACATGGTGGACTATGACCTTAGTATCAGGGTCCTCCAATAGTGCATGACGTGAAATGTATAAAGAATCAATAAAAAGTTAAATTTAAAAAGAGAGAGGGAAGTACAGTGCTGAGGCAATGGGAATTGTGAAGAACAGCTATTTGGTGTGGGTTAAAATAGAGGGAGCTTAAGAGCTTTGACTTGATAATGTTGCAATCCAGATTTTCAGAGATAAAGTTGCTTTCAGTGGGTGAAGACAAGGTCCTCATAGGAGTATGAAAATAGTATTGTGAATTAGAAGAAAAGAAATTCATCTGTAGAAGTGATAGTAAGAAACCATGGAGCTAAGAATTCAGGCAGCTTAACTTCAGGGCAGCTTTTCTCTAACATGGCACACTTGAGTGTCCAGATTGCCCGCCTTTCTCCACCCTGGTCTGCACACAGCACAAATGTTCGTAGCACTGGCTACCATTGCTACTCTTATGTTATAGAGTCTTTTGCCTCTGACTCAGGGGCCTTGTGTCTTCTGCCAGCATTCATACAATAACAACCTGGTAACTTTTTGATTGATATATGGAAACTCTGGCTCTTCCCTGTATTTGACAACTATTTCCAAAATGTAGTAAGTTTTAAAATATTCCATAACCCTTTTCACCCCTTTCCATTAAGGAAGCCACACTCCTTACCTTTATTATCAATTATACCAGAAACAAGAGGATATTTTCCTTGCATTTTATTTTTCATTTAATAAAAGAAAAATAGTTCTTTAGTGCCTGTCATTCTTTGTTATGTGTCCCATAGTTATATTATTATTTAATTCCCATCATTGATGCATGTATTTGCCCAATTGTATTTGTTATAAAAATACTTGTTAAATATATTACTACTTGGAAAGTTGTAAAGTTTCACTCTCTGTCAGGTACAGTCTTTGCATCCCATATACTAAGTACATTAGTTGGATAAAGATCAATTGGATGCGTAAATTCTTTAAATAACAGCAAATGGAGCAAATTGAATTTCAAAGTGGAAAAAAAGGTGAGCCTGAAAAGCATTGGTAAGAAGGTCATCAGCAGAATTAACAAAAAAGTCTGGCAAAGTTACAGTTAGGCAGCCAGTAATACTCTATTGATCAGACTTTCTCAATCAATGAGGCTGTGCCTAGATTATTGATGCAATGGTATTAAGCAAAATTTTATTTCAGCTAACTTGTTGGCTCAGATGTCAATTGAAAGTCATTTCCCCAGTCAATCAAATATACAATAAATCTGAACAGATTTAGCTCTTAAACATTTTTTGTATCTATTCCACTTCCAGTCATCTTAGGGTGGACAACAATTAACATATGAGCTAACACCATGGCAAAACTACGTGGCTCTGAAAAGAAAATCAAAGAGCATATCCTAGAAGGAAAAAAAGACAGAGAAATATGATTTATTTACTGAAGTAAGCACACTTGAAGTGAAATGTTGAACATCCTGTGTAGCTCATCATTTTAGGAATATTGACTCCTAGTATCCATCTATGCATTTATAAGCCACACTGTGATGTCTTATACATCTAGAAATCAGAATTAAAGACAAGTCATTGACAAGAATAGTAGAGTGTGTTGAGAAGAGATTTGTTTTGTTTTCTTTAACTTTTAAATTTTATTATTTGGCAATTTCATACACAAATACAATGTATTTAGATCACCTCTACCCTCTGCTCCCCTTTGCAACTCCTCCTGGACACCCTGCCCTCTTCACTTGTTTTTGTTTTGTTTTGTTTTATATTCTGTGTGTATTTCCAGTGTTGTGGCAGAACTATGGCAGTGCACTGATTACTGAATCCTACAAAATAAATCTCATCTCATTTTTCTAGGTGTGATCAAATGGATGGACATTGTTTGCTTTTCTTATATTTCACACATGTCTGAGTCAATAAATCTTCACTATTTGCAGAACCACTTGGTTTCTAATATCAGTAGTTATGATATTTTATCTTTTATTCTTCTCCCATACTTACAGCCCAGCCACAATTTCCCCTCTCTCCATTTCTCCCAGGCCCTCCTCTGACCTTACCTCTTCCCTAGGTCCAAGAATTCTCCTTTCTCCATTTTCCTTTAAAAATGAGCAGGCTTCCCAGGGATTTCCACCCAATATGGCCTAACATGATAAAATAAGACTAGCCACAAATCCTTATATTTAGGTTGGACAAAGCAACCCATAGTGGGAAAAGGGTCCCAAGTGCAAGCAAAAGACTCAGAGACAAACCCCCCTGACCCCCGACACACCACCACCATATTGTTGGGACTCCTACAGGAATACAAAGCTACATAATCAAAATTTCTATGTAGAGGACCTACCTCAGATGCACACAGGGTCCATGTTTTTTGTTTCGGTTTCTGTGAGCCCTTATGAGACCTGCTTAGGTGATTCAGTGGGCCATATTATCATGGTGTTATTGTCCACTATGGCTTCAACAATACTTCTCCTATTTCTTCTGCAGGCTTCCCATGAATGAGTTTCTCTATGAGTCTCTGTATCTGCTCTATTCAGTTGCTGAATGATGCCCCTCTGATGACAATTGGACTTGACACCAATGTGTGTATGATTCATCTCTAATTTTGTTGTCTTAACATTCTTTTAGTCAGAGTCCCCACTGACATCTTTCAATGGATTGCTTTCCTTCCTTTCTCTTACTTTCCAAAATAAGCCATGTTATTCAGCTCAAAGAATAAACAAGTATGCATCACTGCCACTGGCAGTGGAAGCCCTACAGTGACTGTATTACCAAAACTTCTTCAAAACATCCTCCAGTTGCTCCCTGCCAGTGTTTTAACACCACAGCAAGGCACACTGTAACAGTATCTAAGCCTTAGACAGTCTTCAGTCTAGGGGCTAGAAGGCTGCTACCCAGGCATGCAAAGTGACTGGTAACACATTATTGTAGTCACTTAACCGTATTTCAGCAATTTTAACATTCTCTTTTACAACCAAGGTCGTAACAAGAATGTCCTTTAAAATCTGTCTCCCACAGATGTCTTACTGATTAGCACAAACTGGGTGGACTTATGAGGCCTCTTCTCCTTGTCTTGGTTTTGCTGTTTCCCTCTTATGGTTAATCACACTCGTCACTACAAAATGTTAAGGCCCACCTACTCATTGTCCTTTGACTCGGTGATGTCGTCAAAAATCTTTCCAAATAAGGTCCTGCTTGCAAGTATTTAGAGTTAGCATACCAATATTTCTTTTGAGGGTAGGATTTAACTTACAACAAGTATATGGGTAACAATTGATTTGACTTTAAGAACTACAGAATTTTATTATTAAGAAAAATTTCATTATTAATGGAAAAATAATCCTTAAGAAGTTTTGACTGATGCCAGTAAAAAGTTTTCGTTATTTGATCTTTTGATCTTTAGAAAACATAGCAGGAGTCTTTAAGCTATTTTGCTTCTCTATCACATGAAAATATGTTTTCTATTTTTCTTTTCCTGTATCATCTTTTTAAGTGATTTATATTTTACAGCATTTGTCTTAAATTTCTAGTTAATAGAAAAATTCAATCATTATAATAACATAATTACATTTCAAATCTAAATATTTACTTCTCAAGTACTGATTTTATTTATTTATTTATGTTTACTTATTTATTTCTCACATGCCAGCTAAGGATGGATGAGTATGATCTTTTTAACTTATCCTAATACATTTCTAGCATCCACGATAGTATTTGCTATGATTTATGTTTTAATATAGTTTTTATTTTGATTTAGAAATTGACTTCTACTTTATTAGTATAGAATAATACACTCAGAAGAGGTCTATGATAATTAGGAATATAAATAAACAACATGTATAAGAATTTAGGTTTTATTTCTCAGAAACTAGATTATGAGATAAGTATCCTTTTTTTAATTATAACACACTTAATGTAAAAAGGCTAAAAGGGATTAGTGTACAATTTATTTATAAGACAACGGGTTAATTCTCTTCTACTGTCTGAAGTTGCATTTCAGCTTACTTGACTGGATCATTCAGCTCTTTATGGTCCTTGTCAGAGAGATTAAGTGGGCTTTTGTAAAAAAAAATAAATGCATATATTATATACTATTTTAAGTTAAAAAGTCTTCATGAAATATGCAACAAATTTGACAGCTGTATTTAAGCCCAGATGCTTTCTAATTTCATCTATAATATATTAACATTTATTGGTATGGTCTTTCATTGTACATATTATAAAATATAGAAATCACCTTCACTATAGGACATGGTAAGAAAACCCATTTGTATCTGTTTGTGATTAACCATAAAGGTTCCATATGTGGTATGTCTTTGGATATATGTTGTCCACTGTAACTTGACCAGGGGTATAATTACACCATTCCAGAATCAAGAAAGTCAAATAATGTCAAAAACAATCATTAATAGATGTTTTGAGAATTAAAAATGGAAAAATGCAGATATTAGAATGTTAACATGTCGCTGAATGGGGCTAAAAGCATTGTACACTTTTAAAGCAGAAGGCCTGTAGTCCTATAGTTAAATAACACAGTAGGAAATCATGAGATATTTATGTCTTTAAAGTAGACATCTGTTGAATTTTAGATGTCTAAATTGTTTAGATATTTTTTTTCTAAAAACACTAGCTGGTAATGAGTCTTCATCTGCTGACAATCTTCATATGTATTTACTTTCAAATATTTTATACTCTTGGAACAAACAAACAAGTGGCCTTCTCATAATTTCTATGAATGATATTAGTAGATGCACAATACAAACTTCACATTTTAGAACTAATAATCTAAGATGGAGCAAAACCAGATAATTTGCCAACTCACAAGCACCAGGTTTTAATAGAACCCAAAAGAGAAGTTTTCATAATACCGCTCATGTTTTATATGCCTCTGTACTTAAGAAACTCACTATTCTAAAAAGAAAGTTAGGATTGTGAAGTGTTAAAATAGAGAAGTTAATGTACAAGTTCCTTGGGCAGTTATCGAAGTAGAGAACTCATTTTTAGACACTTTTCAGAAATTATCTTTGCAGAAACTCTGAAGAGGTTAAAATAATGATGGTTTCTGAGTGAGTACCATCTGAGTCAGTTGTTCATAGACCAACCTGGGCTGTAAGTTGATTCCCCCGCTTTAGAGGTCTTGCCCCATTATTTGACATTCTTGACTCAAGCAGTGTATAATTGTAGGCCTAATCAAGTTTCAACAGCCAGCCTTAATAAGAATCAGAAGCTTGACTTTCGTTGTCAACCATCATTTCAGTTTCATAAATGGCGCTCTGAGAATGGTGTGTCCTTTCGGAGTAAGTACACAGTAGTCCATATTCACTGACAACCAATATGGCACTTATCTAGCACACTTATAAATATAGCAACAGGTACTGCATTTGTTTAGTTGATACTTGGTACGCCAAGTTGTAGAAAGTATCACTTATTTTTTTCTACTACTCCGACCTACACCAACCCTGTGAAAGTGACCACTCAAAATACTACTAAATAGTAAAACTGCTTGGGAATTAATGTTAAAGTTCAATAACTTGAGACTTTATAGAAAGACAACAAACAGAAAGCAGCCGTTCTGTTATCATTCTAATAATTACCCTACTACACGTGAGGGTTTTTTTTTTTTTTTTATAGCTGCACCTTTGCTGCAGGCGTAGAATGAATGTATGGATTTCCTGGGTGGTGCTAACACTGCTATCTGTAAAGTAATTATCAACTGGCGTAGCATGTGAGATGCCAATCAGTTCTCCAAATGTTCATCTGGAAGCTTTGAGATCAGTAAATTAAAGAATGTGTATAAAAGTATGTTTGTTGAGTTTATATAATTGCTATTAACTTAGTTTGGTATAGTTTTTCAGAAGCTATAATACTATTGCAGTATCATGAAGAAAACAACTAAAGATATTCCCTTTTGTGAGTAAATGCCTACAAATTCTTTTTAAAATATCAGCAATTTCACTTATTAGCTCTGCAATCAAAATGGTAAGAATAATGTACATGTAGGTTTGTGGGTTTTTTTTTACTTTTGCACTGTGACTCTGAAACACACATCTATATTTTGTAGAAGTGCTAGCATACTCAACAGTAAAGAGGTCTCTTTCATATGGTCATATTAAATCTCAAACAGGTAAAGTAATTTCTCTACTGATTTACTAGGAAATTTACACACTTCAGCTAGGAGATATTAAAGCACTCAGCATTACCACTGCCTACTATATATGCTCAGCAGAAAAGGACTGAAGCCTTCAATTTGGTTAAATATCCCATGTGCCAAATGGAGACAGACAATACAAAGTTATGTGTATCTGTCTGCATTCTGCATTAGCCTGGGCGATCCCAGCATGGCTGTCTTGTGTGTGTGTGTGTGTGTATGTGTGTGTGTGTGTGTGAATCATTTCTATATTTTTAATTAATTCTTTTTTTACATATACAATTATATTTAGGGATGGCTGAAGAATTATTTATAACCTTTTAAAATCTCTGTGTGTGTGTGTATGTGTGTGTGAGAGAGAGAATGATTACACACACACACACACACACACACACACACCAAACAACAAGGAAACCACTAAACAATCAGGAATTATATAAAGGTTACATTCATAGTGTTTTGTATATTTGTATTTAGCAACCTTGAAGAAAACATCTTTGCTATCTTGGTGAGTCTAAAATTCTGAATGTAAATCAATATATATCTTATCTTATTTCTATTAACTTAAAACATCTATCTAGACCTCAAAACATCTTAAACCCTAAACAACTAAGCTTAATTATAAAACTAACTATCTGGTCTTCAACCCCATCAGAGAATTGAGAAGGAATAAAATTAATTACCCGAGTAAACAGGAATTGCAGGTTAGCAGCTTCCAAAATGAGAAGATGACAGAGACAGTTTGCTGCCTGAACAGTCACCCAAAACTCTCTATAACGTTGGAGCATCATCTTCAACTTCAGGCCTAATATATCTGACAGACATATTTGTGAGGCAGGAACTATTGAGGACTTGCTTACCCAGTCTTGGCAGAGTCTGGCTGTCACTCTGCCTGCCTCAAAGCTTGCCCATTTTTAGACAGAATTCTGTCTGTGTCTGGCTTGCCACATTTGAAGCTCTCTCCATAAGGACACTCTTTTAATGCTCATCATCTTCTTTGAGGTAGGCTGGGTATTGCCAGGAGTTAAACTGTCTTATTGTCAATGAATCTTTAAAATAATAAAAAATCTTTAAGTGCCATATTCTGTAGGCCTCTGATGTTTTTTAAGACCTCATCTAACTACTTAACCTTATCTTTCTATAGAATCATAGCTATCTGTTTTACCTAGGGTGTATATTCTTGTGATAAAAATAGACTAATAATTGATATGACCATGATTTGATCAACAGATAACTTACATAACTTACTTATTCTAAATAGCCCACAATAGCACTTTTAAAGTATTGGAAATAAACATTATATTCTACTTAAGTTGTACGGGTACAATACAGTATATTAGAGTAAAAATATATATAATATATATAAAAATAATATACTAATATATATACTAATAATATACTAATATAAAAATTCTATACTAATATATTAAAATTAAACTTATTTTGCATTAATATATCAAATTCTATACCAGTGAATTAAAAATATCTTTATTTGTGAGTAACAAGACTGTAAGTTGAGTACTAGATTCAGTAATTGACTTTTTGTCCTATCATCATATACATTTCTATATTCCTCCTTCTTTTCAACCCCTATCTCCAAACCTAAGAAAGAAAGATAAAGGAAAAGGGAGACATACCTGAGTCCAACCTCATTTTCTCTCTGAATAAGACCAATAGTAACTTATAACCAGCTCCCAATGAAAATAAATATCTAGAGCCCAAGAAAGCAACCAAAAACGTGGGGTGTTGAGGTCTGCCACTATTAATGTGTTGGGATCAGTTATGATTTAAGCTTTAAAAGTGTTTCTTTTACAAATGTGGGTGTCCTTGTATTTGGGGCATAGATATATTGTGATGTCCTCTTGGCAGATTTTCCTTTGATGAAAACGAAGTACCTTTCTCTATTTTTCTTCATTAATTTTAATTGAAAGTCTATTTTATTAGACATTATAATGTCTACTCCAGCTTGCTTCTTGGGTCCATTTGATTGGAAAATCTTTTTCCAGCACTTCACTCTCAGGTAATGTTCATCTCTGTTGCTGAGATGTGTTTCTTGAAAGCAGCAAAATGTTGGATCTTGTTTCTGCTGCCATTCTGTTAGTCTGTGCCTTTGTATTGGAGAATTGAGGCCATTGATAGATAGTTGAGAGATATTAGTGGCCAATAATTGTTGGATTCTTTAATTGTGGAGTTGATGGAGATTGTGTGTAACTGTGTCTGTTTTGCTTTTTTTGTTGTGAAAATATATACTGTGTTCTCTTGGGTGTCGTTAACCTCATTGTGTTGGGGTTTTCCTTCTAATACCCTCCGTAGAGCTGGCTTCATGCATAGATACTGTTTAAATTTGGTTTTGCCATGGAATGACTTATTTTCTCCATCTATGGTGATTGAAAGTTTTTCTGGATAAAGCAGTTTGGGTTAGCATCTGTGGTCTCTTAGTGTCTGCATGACAGCAGCCCAGACCCTTCTGGCTTTCATGGTCTCTGTTGAGAGGTCGGGTGTCATTCTGGTGGGTCTGCCTTTGTATGTTACTTGGCTTTTTTCCTTGCTGCTTTTAATATCATTTGTTTGATGATTTAGTGTTTTGATTATCATGTGGCAGGAGGAATTTCTTTTCTCATCTAGTCTATTCGGTGTTCTTTAAGCCTCTTGTATGTTCAAGGGCATCTCTTTCTTTAGGTTAGGGAAATTTTCTTCTATGACTTTCTTGAAAATATTCTCTGGTCCTTTGTATCTGGCATCTTCTTTGTCATCTATTCCTGTAGTCTTGGAGTTATGCCTTTTCATGGTGTCATGGTTCTTGAATGTTTTGTGTTACCATTTTTCTGTTTTAGCATTTCTTTTGAGAGACATATCAATTTCATCTATTGTTTCTTCAGTCCCTCAGATTCTCTCCTCTATTTATTAGACTCTTTTGGCCATATTTATCTGTTCGATTCCTAATCTCTTCTCTAAGTTTTTCATTTCCAGGTTGTGTGTGTGTGTGTGTGTGTGTGTGTGTGTGTGTGTGTGTGTGCTTTCTTAATTGATTCTAATTTCATTTTCATGTCTTGAACAGCTTTACTCATTTCTTTGGCCGTTTTGATTGTGCTTTCCTGTTTCTCCTCAATCGCCTATATTCCTTTGTTTCTATTTTCCTGTAATTCTTGAAAGGATCTATTCATTTCCTCTTTATAATTCTCAAATAACTGTATAATCATAGCTTTAAGGTCATTTTTCTGAGGTTTGGCTACATTAGAGTGTTTGTGGTTGTCTGGGCTTTCTGGTGGAGCCATGCTTTCCTGGTTTTTGTTGGATTGTTCTCATTCTTTCCTTTAGCCATCTGTTTTCTAAGCTGGCAGCTGATGAAGGTGAGTCCCTTCCGAAGGCAGCTGCTTTGTTTATTGGCTTGACAGACATTGTCCTCCTGGAGCTAGATTCCTCTGAGCCCTGCCACTTAGGATCCAGAATTCAACAGGGTTCTTCTAACAACAGGAATCAGCAGCAGAGTAGAACAGTGGCTTGGAGGCCAGAATATTTTGTTGGTTTTGCAGTGCTGGTCTTCTGTTTCTCAGGGGGGGCTTGCACTTGCTCCAGTATTTGGAGAAGGGCAGGGTGCTCGAAGTTTGTGACTTCTGAACCAGGGGTTGTCTGACTGCCATTGGGGGAGAGAGGCTGGTGCTTCTGGCTTGTTCCCTTTAGTCTGTTTCCCAGTCTCTGCTCTTCTGCTCTGTAGACAAGGCACATACAGGGTGCCATCTTGGAATCCCCCCCAGAATGGCTGCCTTACTGTATTTATGACCACTGGGTGGGGGAAACTTCTGTCTGTGTTTCTCCCACAGGGCAGTTCAGGTGCTGTTAACTTCCAGACCAGAAGGGAGGAACCCCTGGAATCAAAGGTTCTGTTTCTCTCAAGAATAATTAGAGGGTTCAGGGAAAGAAAGGTTCATGTACTAGGCAAGGCTCATAGTCTCCCTGGGGGAGGTAGAAATGAGTATTCCTCTGGGTGTTACAATTAGATCTTAAATGAGATTGCATTGGCTGTCATGAAGAACAGTTGTCCACTCAACTTTGTTATATTTACATGGATAATGATCAATATTATTTAAATAGTAATTCCAAATTTAAAAACAATGCAAGTATTGTGTAGCTTTGACTATTTCCCAAAGGGAAAACACTGCATTCACATGAAAAGCTACAGAAAGATAGGGCATATAGTATGGTATTCCTTCAGGACCTGGTTGATTACAGCAATGTTTATTCCTTGAATGAAATAAGAGAAACACCCTTTCCTGTATTTCTGGAAAACCCAGTTAAGAAAGAAAAGAGAAAATTAATTGGAAGAAACTTTGACAACTTAATCACTTAGCTCCATAGGTTCAGAAAAGAAAGAATCCAACCAAGTATTAGGTTCAGGCAATCATCATTCTAAAAGAAAATATGATGAGGTTGGTGGACAGAGCTAGATTGGACTCTTGCACTAATATCAATAGTACTCATAATATTATTTCCACTAAGAAATATGTACTTTTTACATACATACAACTCTAATAAAGACCATTATGCAGCACATGAGAAATAGACCCAATACCCTTTGTTTTGCCCAAAAGAGAGAAGGTTAGGAGTTCTGCCATCTAGACATTCCTTAGTTATTTTTTATTCATTTTCATCTTTTTTGTTTTTGAGATTTTTGTTATTGTTGCCAAGGCAGCAGATTTTTTTTTTCTCAAAAGAATCTCCTACTTCTGATTCCCAAGTAGCTGTAGTTATAAGAATATACCACAACAAGAGGCTCATTCCATTTTTTTATAAGGTATGCTATAAGAAATGAACAAATTATAGATCTAACACCAAATTATTTTTATATATACTCAAGACAGAGACCTGTTTTGAATGAAATCTCACAAAAATGAATAGACAAGTAATCAAGAATTATTGAAAATGACATGTCTCTTAACTCATACTCATCACTGGGTTCATTCTACTTCTTTTATCATACAAAACACTGTATTTGATCAGCTCTGATTCAAACTCTTCCTTAACTTATTCTGCCATCTATTCTCAAGGGTAAATTGTGCTGTATTCTGAGTATACCTTTCGCTAATTTTGTTGGCTATTCTCTTGACTTACATATGCTTTTCTCATTATAATATTCTTAACATAAGAATACATTGACGGAATGGAGACCTCACAACTTGGTATATTCTTCCTCTGCTTTTTAGTTAGTTTGTCTAAGAGTGTGTCTCTCTTGTTGATTTTCTCAAGGAACCAGCTCTTATTCCATCAGTTTTTTATATTGATCTCTTTGTTTATGTTTTATTGACTTCAACCTTGAGTTTGATTATTCCTGCTGTCTACTCCTCTTGGATGTGTTTGCTTCTTTTTGTTCTAGAGCTTTCATGTGTACTGTTAAGTCACTAGAATAAGATCTCTCTAATTTCTTTATGGGCACCTAGTGACATGAACTTTCCTCTTCACACTGCTTTCATTGTCTCACATAAGTTTGGGTATATTGTACCTCTATTTGCATTGAATTCTAGGAAGTTTTAAATTTTTTTCTTTATTTCTGCTTTGACCCAGTTGTCACTTAGTGGAGATTTGTTCAGTTGTCTTGAGTTTGTAGGCTTTTTGTTGCTTCTGTTATTGTTGACAACAAACTTTAATCCATGGTAGTCTGATAGGGTTATTTCAGGTCTGATAGGACAAACAGCTGGCTATTTCAGTTTCCTCGTGTCTTTTGAGACTTGCTTTGTGACAAAGTATGTGGTCAGTTTTGAAGAAGGTTCCATGAAGTGCTGAGAATAGGGTATATTCTTTTGTATTTGGGTAAAATGTTCTATAGATAGATATTAGGTCCACATGTGTTTTGTCCATTTGAGTCATAGCACTTGTTAGTTCTATTATTTCTCTGTTTAGTTTCTGTCTGGATGGCCTGTCCATTGGTGGGAGTGGGGTGTTGAGTCTCCCACTATTAATGTGTAGGGTTCAATGTGTGATATAAGCTTTAGTAATGCTTTTTTTATTAATGTGGGTGCCCTTGCACTGGGGGTGTGAATGTTCTGAACTGACACATCATCTTTGTAGATTTTTTTTCCAGAGATGAGTGTGAATATGTGAGATATTATAATGGCTACATCAGCTTGCTTCTTGGGTCGGGTCCATTTGCTTGGAAAATCTTTTTCCAACCCTTTACTCTGAGATAATGTCTATTTTTGATATTGAGGTGTTTTTTAATTCATCAGACCAATGAATTCTGTTTTAGCATTGGTTCTGTTAACCTGTGTCTTTTTATCAGGGAATTGAAGAACTGAGTCCCTTGATATTGAGAGATATTAATGACCAATGATTGTTAATTCTTGTTATTTTGTAGTTGTTGGGTGTGTGTGTGTCTGTATGTATGTGTGTTCATCTGTGTATGTATGCTTCCCTATTTTTTTTTTTCTGGTGTAAAATTTCTTGTATTCTCATAGGGGTAGTTAAGCTCCTTTGATTGAAGTTTTCTTTCTAGTACTTACTGTATTGCTGGATTTATGTTTAGATATTGCTTAAATTTGACTTTTTCATGGGATACCTTGTTTCTCCACCTTCAGTGATTGAAAGTTTTGCTAGGTATAGTATTCTGGGTTAGTATCTGTGTTTCTTAAAGTCTGCATGAAATCTTTCCAGGCCCTTCTAGTTTTTAGATTTTTCATTGAGAAGTAATTCTAATAAGTTTGCCTTCATATATTATTTGGCATTTTTCCCTTGCAGATTTCAATATTCTTTCTTTGTTCTGTATGTCTAGTGTTTTAAAATATATTCATATATTATTTATACAGTAATCTGCCTGCATGCATGTGTGCTTGCATACCAGAAGAGAGCACCGGATGTAAGTATAGTTGGTTATGAGCCACCATGTTGTTGCTGGGAAATTAACTTGGAACCTTCCAAAGAATTGTCAGTGCTTTTAACCTCTGAGGCATCTCTCTAGCTGCTCTGTTTAGTGTTTTGATAAAAAAAAGGAGAACTTTCTTTTCTGGTACAATTTAGTTGTTCTGTTTTCTTCTTGCACTTTTATAGGCATCTTCCTCTTTAAATTAGAAAAGTTTTCTTCTTTGGTTTTGTTTAAAATATATTCTGGTCCTTTGAGCTGGGAATTTTCTCCATCTTCTATTCCTATTCATCTCAAGTTTGGTCTTTGTGTAGCGTCCCTGATTTCCTGGATGTTTTGTATCAGAAGCTTTTTAGACTTAACATTTCCTTTGACTGATGTATCAATTTCTTCTATAGTATATTCTACATATTATAGTCTCCCTTCCACATTGTATCCTGTTAGTGATGTTTGGATCTGTAGATCCTGTTCACTTACCTAGATTTGCATTTCTAGGATTTCTTCAGTTTCTGCTTTCTTGACTGGTTCTCCTTCCATTTTCAGGTCTTAAGCAGTTTTATTCATTTCCTTCACCTGCCTGTTTCTATTTTCTTGCATTTCTTTAACAGATTTATTAATTTCGTTCTTTAAGAATCTCTATCATTTTCATAATATTGGTTTTAAGGTAATTTTTTCTGGTTTAGCTGCGTTGGCGTATCTATGATTTGCTGTAGTAAGGTAGCTGGGCCCTGGAGGTGCCACGTTGCTCTGGCTGTTGTATACTATGTTCTTATGTGGCTTGCGGTCATCAGGGTTTAATGTTATTATAGGTTTAGGAGCTGATTTTTAAGTTATCTTTGTTGGATGGATGTGTTTTTCCTTGGTTTCTGTTTTTTTCTCTGGTCTTTTGGCTTGAGTGGCCTGCAGTTCATGAGAACAGCATGTCTTTAGGCCCAGTAGGGTTCCTCTGCTGGGTTTTAGTAGCCTGCGTAACCTCTGGGGTTTTAGGTATTTACCTTGCTCTGGCATTCTGAGGTTCTGGGAACTAGTTGGCCTCTGGGTTCTGTATATTTGTGTGGTTTCTAAGGTTTCAGGTGCCTATGTGGCCCATTGGGGGTTTGGGTACTGGTGTTCCTAGTAACATCTTGGTCTCTGAGAAAAAAGGGGTCTTCTGCTAGATGTGTGGGCCTGAGGTTCCTAATACTAACCTTGCCTCATGTAGAATAGGGTTCTTCTGCTTGAGTTGTGTGCCAGGATATGTAGTTGAGGTGAAGAGGTACAGTTGGGGACTGCAAGGCAGGCTTTAAGGAGTATTAGCAGGTGGAGGTTCCTAGTACCAGTGTGGCCTGAGATAGAGTAGTTTTGTGCCAGAGTTGGGGCCCAGGATATGGAGCTAACGGGAGGGAGTCTATAGAAAAAAAATCTAAAATTAAATTTGCTTTTATAACTTTTTAGTTTTATAGAAAATAGAACTTTCTATCTCTGAAAATAAGTTATATATAATATTCTTTCATTAATTTAATTTTTCGGTTTCAAACTGGTGCAATCTTCATTGAATAAGCAAAATACTTAATGTAAAGGTTTGACTTCTTTGTCTTCCTAAGAATCCCATTGTACTGGTTTTATTTTGACTCAGTTTTAATGATATTTCATATTCCAAAAGAACAGCTTTAAATATCTCATTTCCTCTAGGTTTGGAAAAGATAAAGTAGAAGCTAATTTTTATACACCAGTCCATGCTTATGGTCCTAAGTGTAGCATGCCAAGTCTTTACAAAAGTATGTTCTTTTATTGGCTAGTTAGCAATCATCATTTGCACTAACCAATTTCTGCTTGTATGCAGGCCTCTGTTTATTTCTATTTTAACTGAGTTTTTGACCATGCCCGACTGACACCTCAGATCATTTGCACATTAGAAGACATTGGGCATACTGAGGCCAACCTTCATTATGAATAAATCAGAGTTTCCCATTAAGATCTAATGAGTTCTTATATTGTCCCTCTGATTATTACTCTCATTCTATTTGGAATGGGAAACATTTCATCTTTTTTATTCTCTCTTCACCCAGACTACCTTCAGGGTCTCAGTGTTTTTGAAGAAACAGGGCTGAGTTAGAACTCCCATTGCTTCAAACCCACTTTCTACCGCTCTCTGCTCAGAAGAGTGGCATAATGTTTTACCGGTATTAAGAATTCCACATCTTAAGTATTTCAGAATTTCGAATGATTTCCTGATTTTTTTTTTTTTTTGCATAGGTAATAGTGAAGATTTTGTTTAGTCCTGTCATGCCATGGTTTCCTTAATGGTAATTTTTGTACTTTATATTCGCAATCATGATCAAATGACATAATAAGTACAAAACAACATTCCATTCATTTCTGGATGCATTTTAAGAGTTCAGCCCTTGGTAGTTATGATGACAAAAATAAATTGAATCAGGGTGTTTTTCCTTCACTACTCAGATTTTCCTTCTAACATATGGCTCTTCATTTAGTAGTTGTTTATTTTTGTAATACTGGGGATTGAGCTTAGGGCCTTGTGCTTTCTCTGATATTTCTATACTAATGAGGTGTTCTTTTCCTTGGATATTTAAAACTGGATTTCTAGTAGTAAATTGATTTAAAAACAAAACTTATTTTAAATATGTTAAAGTTTGTTTTTGCTTTTGTTTTAAGATTGAGTAGTAGGAATTATGTTTAAATTCTAAAGGAAGAACAATGTCAATTTATTTGAAAAATGTTGAATAATGAAAGAGTAAAATATATACTGTGTAACTATGAAATTTGGTAGTAGAATATGACCAATTTTTTAATTAATTTACATTTACTTTAAAGAAATCAATTAAATAAAAATTACCATCAAATTTTTAAAAGAATAAGAGGAAATAGTGAGCCAATTATAAAAGTATACATCATTATTACTTATATATATATTACTCATATACATGTTAGTTTAAAGTTTTTATAATTTATGAGTGCAATGATTTTAAAGAAACAAAAGTCTGATAAGTGAGATTTAAGAATTAAAATTCTGACCATTGGCTAGATCTGGGAAGGGGTTTAAAGTTTACCTCCTGTATTGTCCTTGGCTGGTGCCTTAGTTTGAGCGGGACCCCTGGGCCCAAATCTGCCTATCATATTGTTCTACTTGTAGATTTCTAGGACCCTCTGTATGCTTTTATTTTGCTATTCTCCCATGCATCTCTCATTTAGAGTCCCAATGGGATGCCCTCCCCTCTGTCCCACACAGTTGAGTGGAGAGTGTGATATGACTTTCTCACGTACTCTGGTGCCTCACATTTGACCATGTCCCCTGGAGGGGGAGACCTGGTGGCACTCAGAGGAAGGACAGCTGGTAGCCACGAAGAGACTTGATACCCTATGAGAATATACAGATAATCCCCCTCAGGAACAGTCATAGGGGAGGGGAATAATGGGAAAATAGGGGGGAGGAATGGGAGGATACAAGGGATGGGATAAACATTGAGATGTAACAAGAATAAATTAATAAAAAAATAAAAATAAAAATAAAATAAATAAAAAGAAAAAGAAAAAAAAGAATTAAAATTAGTGAAAATAAAATAAGATCATCAGTGAATAACTTTAGGTTACTCAACCTTTTACCATAAACATTCTGGGGGAGAAGAAAAAAATAAAGAAAAGAAAGAATAGAAAGGAATACATTGTGAAAGAAATGCTAGAAGAAAATGCTTCCAAAAGAACAACTCGTGTCTCCATAATATCGCACACAGGATGCAGTTAGTTGAGTGGAAATAGATGAAACCCAAATTTCATTGTCATTAATTTTCTATTTCCCAACTTGTGAAACTTCATTGTTAATATGGCATCTTAGGTATTTATTTTTACCCTTCTTATAGTAGTTTTTCTTCTGATTCTAAATAATGTTGGTTACTTTCTGACTGGGCTTCTTTCTAAACAAAAGCAAGGAGTTGTGGATGTACATCAGTTTGTAGGATGCTTACCTAACATGAAAGAAGCCATGAATTCACCCTCAACCCTGTATAAAACCTAGCTTATTCTAGCACTCAGGGTGTGGAGGATCCAGGCTCTGATGTTAAAGGTCATCCTCTGCTACACAGGACGTGTGAGGGCCGACTGGGCTATATGAGATGTCTCATGAGAAAGACATACAAGCCAAAACATATACATACTAATAGTGGCAAGATGAATTCTTAGTTTGAACTTCCATGTGTGCTTGCTAAATAAGTGAGCAAAGATCTGAGTATTACCAGAAACATGCCTGCTTTGCTAGTACATTTACTAAAATTGAAGCAAGGCAGAGATGTGGTCATAATTTACCTATCAAACTTCTGAAAGCTGACAGAGAGTTAATAAATATTACAATGTAGTTTCCATGCCACTTTTTAAAAACACAAAACATAGTCATTATTATTTAAGAACAGGATTTTTCTTAAGTTTTACTCAGGAATTAATTCAAAGCCTGCTTTTTGTGTAAATACAATCATTTTATGAGATGGCAAAGATCTTTACCAATACGTAAATTTTAACAACAAATTTTCTGGGCTAATAAACTTTTTTATTAATTTCACCATGGAAGAATTATTAAAACACACATACCACAATAGATGTATTCTAATGTTTTTTCAAACTAACTGGAAACTTTTACCAAGTTGATTCCCTTAATATTCCTGTGTATCTGCATATTTATCTTCTGAAGAGCAAGATTTTAAAACAAACAAGCAGGAAAACCTTCCATGAATTCTACCTCAGTTAGAAAATAATTGTGTTTTCCTTCTAGTAAGTTGTTTCTATGAACAAATCTGAAGAAAGTTATGCAACATTTGGAAAAAAAATTTACATTTTTAGTCATTATTATATTAAAAACACAAAAGGTCCTAATTATGTTCTGGTTCTTCAGAAATGAGTATTTTATTGTGTCCTGAGTCCTGTCATGCTTTCTTTATCACCAGGAGAAATATGAGTTCGTGTTCATTATAATCTTAACATGAACTGTAACAAGGACCAAATAGCATGCAACTGGGAAACAAGAGATTGCTGCTATCATTTGATATTTTAAATAGCTATATTTAACCAATTAGCTATGTACAATGAATTTTTGAAAAAAGATTTCTACCATATATAAAAAATAAAATAGCCATTTTCCCCTACCTTGTAAAAACGTATGTTTAATGTGTTGAAATGTTCTTTTTTTTTTTTTTTTTTTTTTTTTTTTCAATGGAAAGAATGTTCACTGAGCAGCAGTATCTGGGTCTCTGGCTACTCAAAAATAAATTAAATAAAATTAATTTGTTTGTGTGGAATGAAACATATTCACCTTTGCATTGTGAATAAATTACCTATGGAAAACTATCAGAAGATAGATAAACTTGATTTAGAATTTAAGCCAGAGCTATCTTAAGAATTATGTTTAAAGCAACATCTATCCAAAATTACCATAATTATTTCAAAATCTGCAGTGTTCACATTAAATAGTCAATGTCTGTAATAAGCAATACTCTTATTTTTTCCTGTCCTTTTGGCTTTCATTAGTTACTTAGTTTGTTGATTTTCTGAAGCATGGTTTTGCTAGCTGCCAGTCTGCCAAAGTCTGGCAAAATGAGAAACTTGAGTCGTTTCTGGAATGACCCACCATATACAAGTTCTGACTTCTGTAAAATAGCATTCTGTTTATCTTGTCACATGCATTAATATTCTCATTGCTTTGAGAAAATACTAGACATGATTGCTTTTAAAAAGAAAACTCTCACCTACACTCATAGTTAGAAGGTAGAGTCCATGACTTTAAGAAAAACTTGGCAAGAGCAGAAGGTTCATGGTCATAGTCTGTAGTCAGGAGCAGGGAAAGAAGAGGGCTGGTCCTGTGCCGAATCTCTTGTTATTTAGTACAGGACCCCAGCTTCGTGGACCAGTGCTGCTGATACTCTTGGTGGGGCTCCTCATTAAATTAAACTACTCAAAGCTCCTTACTGACACACCTATAAGTTTTCCAGGCGAATCCAAATAACACCAGATTGTCAGTGAAAATTACACAGCTCATATCTACACTTTGTCAACATGGTGCTCAAATATATCACTCTTTATGCCATAAATTCCTGATATCCCTCCTCTGCTCATGGACATCTCACAGTAAAAAAATGAATCTAGTTTGATATTCAAGAGTCCCACAGTTTTTTAAACAGGTTTGAGACTTCAATACTCCACACTCCAAAGTTTTATTTCTGAGACTCAAGGCAAACCCTTAGCTTTGAGTCTTTGATATATTAAGTTGTATACTTCTAATACAAGTGACACAAATTAAATTTCCCTATTACACTAGGTAGAGATGGGAGGATACCTTTTAAAATATCAGATTAAATCAAGAATGGGGGCCAGCAGGGAAAATGCCAAATACTTTATCTCCACGTACAGCTCTGAGGATCATAACAAAATCATATGGGTATACACTCTTCATCATCTGTGTCCCTCTCTGTCTTGAACTTCTGACCTGATACACATCGTGTGTCAAGGCTTGAACTCTCACAACTATTCCTTTAGAAACAAAGATGATGCATTAACACCATCTTCTTTCATTAAAAATGTCAAAGGCAGCAAGGTATGTTGGCACACAGCAATAGTCCTACCTCTTTTCGAAGCTGAGAAAGGAAGGTCTCTTGAACCCAAGAGCGAGGTACAAAGATGATACTCACCCATATATCTGTCGTCATCTCCTGAACCTTTCTCTTGAGCTGCTTTTCTTTCTTTCTTGCAGATTTCCTCAGCAGAGGTCTCATTATCTTAGCATTTTTCAACATTACTATGTCTCCACTACAACTTAAGCCGTACTTTTTCAGCTTTATGTCTTGGTCTCGCAAAGTCTCTTTTTAAGAACTTATACATTGCCACACATTGCTGGGTTTCTGAGGCGGTCTGTAACCATGATGCAAATTCTATCTTGCATATCGATTCCTATAAAACCAATAGCACAAGGATGCTGCTGCCAACTTCTATTGTTAATCTGAGAGGTATCCTATCTCTTAGACCACAGTAGCCTTGGCCTCTGTGCCATCAGGCTGACCCTAGAGAATCTCTCAGTTTACACTCTATTTTCAATTCATTTGTATTTTTACCGACAGAAGCCTTTGATGGGCAGGGTCCTGCTCTCAAGACATTTTTATTCTGTTGTTCTAGTGCCAATCTTTTTACCAAATATAGGTGCTTTGTCTGTACTTTCCTTGTCCATGACTTTACATTCACTCATGTTTCTTTCCTGGCCAAGGTGCACTTTTCCATCTCTTTCTCTTCTCGGGTGGCTTTAATCATCAGTCTGATTCTGAGTGAGAACAGTAGGTGATAATCATATTACACCTGCACATTTTGCTGTTTTGAAATTTCCTCTGGCAAAGTACTTAACGCGTTGTTTTTAAATGGCTTGAATTATCTATCAGGGCATTGGCAGAATGCAAAATATAACCTGAGTGTCCTCCAGGCCTATGCTACAGGCATACATTTCTGCTCCTCTGTGAGACCTTGTAAGCTAGGGCTCTACTGTCTACACTTTTTTCAGATGTCAGGTATTCAGAACCCGACCAGAATGTTCAATTAAGTCTGCCAGAGGAAAGTTGAAAAATTTGGAGTTGTGAGGTAGGAAAACTCTAGAAATTGCAGGCATAGCTGGAATTGCAATGGTTTAAAAACTATAGCTTAGCTACGTACCACTCCTCAGTTTCAATTTTCTGGATTAGTAATTTTTTCTTATTGTTGTGACACAATAACTGAGAATAAGAAAGAAAGAGGTGGGGTGAGGAAGTCTTGGTAGCAGGAGGTGGCTGGTCACAGCCAGGCTGCATCAAAACTTAATTATCAGAAGGAAATTAATTTGAGTGTCAATGTGTTCTTTCTTTTATACAATAAAGAACCCCAGCCCCCAGGATGGAAAGTGTGTCTCCCTACTCCAGCTAAATCTCTCTTGAAAGATCACTCACATATGTGTTCAGAAGTTTGTTTCGTGGATGATTTAAATGTTTTCTACTTGACAAGGGGAGAGGAGCTAACAAAACAGACATATAAATAAAATAGGTAATTCAAGAAACTTCACCAGGGTACCTAGCAGACTTTCCCAATAAGCAGACTAAGTCAGAAGATCATGTCCTTTTCTTTTTAAAAATTATTTTATTTTTGTACATATACATTTATATTGTTACACATATATACAATAGATTACCTATGGCAAGAAAAACTGTGACACAATCAGGAATTATATAGATGTTACATTCTTAGTGTTTTGGCTATTTGTATTTGACAGCCTTGAAGAAGACATCTTTCCTATCTTGATGCACCTAAACTTCTGAATGGAAATCAATCTCCATCACATATTGTCATTATCAACTGAGAATACCAATCTAGACCTAAAAACATCTTAACCCCTAAACAATTAAGCTTCATTGTTCTGTAAGTCTGTTTCATATTACAAATACACTGCTTTAGAATAACAATTCAATGGTATAATGATTGTGGTTACATATTATTCCTTATGTTCCTAATAGAATATAATATTCACAGCACTATAAAACATGTGTCAATTGCATTTAAAACTTTGGTTCTGGGAATAAATACTCTCTTCACCATTGATTTACAAAGGCTTTGGTGCTAAGAGAGTTGTTACACTGTTTTCCCCAAGTTTGTGTAGCTGAAAAATTATATGAACAAATACTGAAATCCCTCGTGTCTCTTTTAAGATCATCAATCATAAAAAAACTATTTCTATGTCTAATTATAAAGATGTGAGATACTTATTGTCATACCTTGAGAAGAATGATTTAGCAATGAACACTCTGAGATATTCATATACATTTCTTAAAGTATGTGACAAATCTTGTCCTGCTGTGACAGGAAGTAGCCTGAGAGATAAATATTAATTATAGTAGCTAGTGTTAATGATTGTCATTTATGTTGCTAACACCATACAAGGCAACATCACATACAACCATATGAGGTAAATTGCTTTATTGCCATTTTCAATTAAACAATAGACTTAGAAAAGTCAAATTTTCATGCAACAGAAAGTCTTGGATTTATACCCAAATTGTTTTGAAATAAAAATCACCTTGTCTGACTATGGCACAATATCACTAAAAGACATGCTATTCAAAATCACCTGTGTGGGACAGAGTGGAAGAAAACTTGAATTAATCAGAACCTCAAATTATTCTTGGATAAGGAGATTCAATATTGTAAGAATGCCAATTCTCGCTAAATTAAGCTCCAAATTTAATGAAATCACAATCAATATTCCAACTTGAGGGCAGAAATAGGTCAAAAAGGTGACAGCTATAAGGGAACAGTTTTCAGCTCAATATAAGAAAGCATCTTCTATGAGTTAGAATTATCCAGAAGTGGGAGAGAATTGTGAAATATTTGACCTTACATTGCTTAAGAATTCCAGGGAGTGTGAACACATCTACCATGTGTTGAACATTAGAAAGTGACCAATTCCTAAGAGTTCCTTTCCTAGACACTAAACCATTCACTTCCACTCTTTTGTCATTTAATTACTCCATTTTCCTTACCCAGCATGTACACAATAAGGCCCATCTTGAGTCTTTCATAGTGAAATATTAACTTCAATGTATTCTTATACAGTTAAGTATAATATTAGAATAACATGAGTATATTATTGGCTACATGTTTAGTTTTAATAAACAAAGTTACTATCATTGATATAGAGACACTAAAAATGAAAGGAGTTAAATGATGTGCTTAAGAAACTGCAACTTTTCGACTGAACTAACTAATGTTTAAATTATTTATAACTTTACAGTTCTATAAAATTGTGGGTGTATCATTTTCTCTTTTCAGTATTGCAAGTTTACAAAAGCATGATGTGCTGAAATCAGAATGGTGTTAAGTGAAACGCAGGTATTACCTACCTATCCATGCATTACCAATTTAGTTTAATGGTATATATTCAAATGACTAATTTGCCACTTCTGAAATGCATTGCACAAAAAGGAATAAAGAAAAAGAACTTGAAACCAGGTGGCTCATCTGATTATTAACCTGGTTAAGGCCTAAATTTCTTAACAAAGTGGGAAATATCCGTTTTGTGGTTAGAGGAATTTGTAAAGTATCAATGCTACTAAGAGGTAAGAGAGTTTTCATTTCTTTCCTCTTTCGTAGAATATACAGAAATATATATATATGTGTGTGTGTGTGTGTGTGTGTGTGTGTGTATGTATATATTAGAGAAAAGGCAGAATTCTCCTCCTCCACATTAAGACAGAAAGAAATCAAGTCTCATCTGTACTAATTGTAGACTCTTCCTCTGTGCCCTGGCGAGGCTACCCTGCCAGGGGAAAGTGATCAAAGTTTGCTGGCCAGAGACCATGTCTGGTTTAGTCCTCACTCTCCATATTGTGTGACCCACAAGGAGACTGTGCTACTACATCTGAGCAGAGGGTCTAGGTCCACATCATACATGGTCCTTCGTTAGTGCATCAGTCTCTGTATTGTAGTGTGGTTATCCTGTATTATTATGCTGCTATCTGCTTATAAGTGAGTACATACCATGTGTGTCTTTCTAGGTCTGGACTACCTCACTCAGCATTATCTCTTCTACTTCCATCCATTTGCTTGTAAATTTCAAGATTTCTTTATTTTTAATAGCTGAATAGTATTTCAGTGTGTGTGTGTGTGTGTGTGTGTGTGTGTGTGTGATTTTGTTTCTTCCATGTGTATTTTATGTATTTATAAAATTTACAAATTCTTCATGTCATTCATTTGTTTCTGTGTATGTCTTTCTACTTCCTTGAGGAAAATTATATTAGGAGACTTGAAATTGAGTCACAGCTCACTAGAGATATGTTCATTTTAAAATTTTGCATTTTCTCTCAAATAGATGCTATTATTGTTTCTACAATGCCTAACTGTCATTGTTACTGCTTTTAACTTAAATAAGTTAAAAGTCCCAAGACACTCTGTAGCCCTTGCTTGTTAATACCTGGCTGCAGCTCTGAAGGGGTCTAGGTTGGGGTCTCTGGTGCTGGATACAGATGCCCTTCCAGTTCGCTTTATCTCTTGGGTGGACAGAGCTGATGGCTTAGGTAATTGATGAGTACTGAAAGAGAAAGGAGGGTAGGGAGCCCAAGGTTTCTTCTCTAGGGACTGGTTATACTGTAGCAGAGGAGGAGAAACTTAAACTGACCACAATTTTTCTATGGCTGAGGCAATAAAAGTGGCTTCTGGCTAGAGACTGCATGGGGATCATAAAAGGAAGCTCTTTGATCTGTAGGTGGGCCTCCTTGCAGAGATCACCAGTAAGGAACTGTAAACTTAGGCCTTAGAAGGCTGATGGCCCTAAATCTGCTACAGGGAAATAAGAAATAAGAAAGAGATAGAAAATAAGCACATTCATTCAAGAGAAAAGGTGGATGAAATTAGGCATCTCGACTTCAACTGAAGTCAAGTTTCCCAATTTCAGCACATTCAAGAGAAAAGGTAGATGAAGTCAGGCATCTTAACTTTAACTTAAGTTTCCCAGTTTCAGCACCATTTATTGTAGATGGCCATGCTTATACTTCTCCGAAAAGGGTATTGCCTCATAGTTGAAAAAAGGCAATTAGTCAGGAAAGTAGATGAATTATAAAATACAACAGGTTACATTTTTTAAATCTAAACATTTCTTGTTTAAGTATTCATTGCATAAGTTCACAGTGAGTTCAGAGTGACAAGGCCTAAAAGTTACAAGAGTATACAATTTAACAATTAGGACTGACCTAACTATACACTATCAAGCTATCTCTTAGTTCATAATAAGTTCAGGACAATAATTATATCTGTCTTTCATTCTAAGAAATGGTGTAAATTCAGACATCTCTAGGTAGTTTCATTCCAACTTAGGTTCATAGAAAGTTTAAACAAACTTGTCTATATTTCTGGTGAAATACCAGGATTCATGGTGCTATCTGGAGTCGAGGCTTATCTGAAGCCGCAAATCTGCTACAAGGCTATCCTTAGTGAGGCATCTGGAGGTCCACAAAGGTCTTTATTACAGCCATAAACTAACTTTAACTTTTAAAACCATTTGATTCAAATCAGGAATTCCATAATCAGTGATTAATTCATCTGAATAACAAACAGTACATCTTGAACAAGATCCTGTATGAAGTTTGCTCAGTGCTGGTCAATACGCAGAAAACAACAGTTCACACCAATTACAGATGTTTTTACTTTTGGTATTTCAAGACAGGGCTTCTCTGTGTAATCTTGGCTGTCTTCGACTCATTTTGTAGACCGGGCTGGCCATGAATGTAGTCCTGACTGTTCTGGAGTCACTTTGTAGACCAAGCTGGCCTTAGACTCACAGTGATTTACCTGCCTCTGCCTCCCTGGGTGCTGGGATTAAAGGCATGTGCCACCATTCCTGGTTCTAATGCCAGATTTTAGAGAGATGCAACAGAGCACAATTGACAGTATAGTTAGAGGTTGGAAGCAATTCTGGCGTATATCACGATACAGACCTTGCAAATAGAGGATCCCTTCCAGAGATCTCTCACACTTATTGAACTTCCCCAAACCAATGGCTCCTGACAGTATGTCAGAGGCTGGAAGTACATGCATCATGGTACAAGACCTTGAAATACCAGATCACCTCCTATACAGCCCACATGCCTACTGAGCTCTCTTAACAGGGTGGCTCTTGGCACTTGCTGACCTGAAACTAACAGGAATGCTCCTGCATCTGCATTCCCAGCAAAAAGATTGTAGGTAGAAGTAGCCACACCATGCAGCTGATTTGTACCCTTTTAATATTGTTGCTTTTAATTGTTTAAACATATGGCAAAGTGTACTAAAACTATTAGAATGCTTTTCTCTGCCAATTAAGACATTGCTATGAATCATTGGCTATTTTATTTTACTTCCTTTGTATGATCAGTAGTTGCATTTCTCATTTCTACAACAGGCCGCCTGACATAGCTAGCCAAAAAGGAACCACATTTTATTTTAACTCACTGCTTCAGGAGACTTAGTCTATATTTATTTATCCTCAAGTGTTAGAGAGAACATCATAGTATCAAGAACATGTGGCTGAGAAGAGCTTTTCATTGCATAGCCAACCAGAAAGTAGAAAGAGAACATGGTGTAGACCTGGGACAAGATATCTCACGAGATGTGTCCCCAGTGACCCGCTTCCCACAATCCCTCTAACTAGTGCCACCAGTGCCACATGTGGCCAAAGGAGGACACTTCATTTTAAAGCTATAACAACAGTAAGTTTCTGTTTGGGTGTTAGGTGTGAGTTTTGTACCTGTTTGGATGCTGGATATTTTCCTACACATACATTTTTATATATCTTTTTTAATTAAATTACCTGGAAAATGTTTGACTCCACCAGATCTTAGTTTTTAATATTTGTTAGGCATGGATCAGAGTGGTATTCAGTCCAAGACTAAAGTTTTCTCATTGTTAAGGCACAAATGTTCTGAGTATTTTAAGCAATTGTCCATGAATTGAATTGCAGGGCATATCAGGTCAGTTGGGAAGAGGTTTCATACACTTAATCTTATGAGTACTACTGTGCTACACATTCCTGAATACCTTCATTTCACTCTATAGCCCACTCTTGGTATTATCCACATTGCATATACTGATCAACATTCTGTTGAAATCTGAAGGAGTGGGTGTGAAAACATTCAGCAATCATCCTTATGTGCCTTTCAATGTCTCTGTCTCTTTGTCTTTGTCTCTGTCTTTCTGTTCTTTTGTCTTTCTCTATATTTCTGTCTCCGTTATTATTATTCATGGTGAACTGAATATTTTCATTACTCTTTTTTGGGGGAAAGAGGTTAGAGGATAACTTTTATGTGATTGTGTGTCTAAAATGGGAGTCATATTTGCTTTATTACTTATTTACCTATTTTGATTAAAAAACAACTTTCTAAAGAAGAAATAGAGTCTTACACTAATCTTTGTATTTTACTTTAAAATAATCAGAATTTACTATATTACTTAACTCATATTTCATTCTTTTCTATGTTCTGTTTATGAGTTCCTTACATTATACTATACTATACATTATACATTATACTTTAAGCACATACTAGTTACTATCATCCAGTCAATACACCCAATATGTAGAGACTGATAAAACCAGGAGGGTTATCAAAACTGATATATTAGTGCAGGCAAAAATAAATTTTTCCTCTATTTTTATGTGGAAAGTATAAAGTATTATGGTAGTATTAGGTCTTTTTCTTAATAGCTGAAAATTTATGTTGAAGATTATCTTTTTATTGGTGTCTTTCCTGATTTCTTCTCCATTTTGGCAGTGGCTATAGAAAGACATAAAATGTTCACATTCACCAGCCCGCAATTCTTCCAAGGACTGTGGTGTTTTAGATTCAGCTGGGAGCTGTGGAGTCACTATCTCAACTACCTCAATTACTGTAGAGGTGTTGTAAATCTGTGAGAAGATGTTAGCATTTAGCTAGGTCCATGTAGGTATGCTGCATCTTTGGGTGAGTCCAAGGACTATAACTTCATCTCTGTTACCCAGAAAGTTGAGCCATTTCTTTCACAGCAAAGTTGTGTTCGGTGCTGTAGTGGTGGAATGAAATAGTGGTTATATTAAAATTGAAGAACTATCATGGCTGGAGATACAGCTCAGTTGGCTTGAGTGGCCTGAACAAAACCCAGGCTGTGGAGATGCAAGTCTGTTAACTCCAGTATTTTGAAAGTGGAAGAGGGGGCCATCATAAACTAAAGATCATCCCTTAGGTACACAGTGAGTTTGAGGACATTTTGGATTGCAGAGGGTCCTTCTCCTTCAAAATGAAAAAAAAAAACAAGAATAATGCACTGAGCTCAATATACCATTCAGAAATTTTTATAAACAAAAGGGAATAGGTGAGAACAAAATTAATCTTAAAATATCTTCAGGTATATTACTTCTCAACTATAATCAGTATACAAGACACTTTGAAACCAATTTCTAAAGCAAAATAAATTACTGCCATGGGGTCTATTCTTACTGAAAAGCGAAGCCTTTCAGGATGTCTGTGTACTAGAAAGTGTCTCCCAGCAGCCCTTGTTACTGATTCCATTTGACAAGTGGCTGCTTCTCGATAATTACTGTACAAACCATTACTTCCAAAATAAATTAAGCCCTCATCACTTTATCCTGCTCTTCTACATTCATTAATAAGAATCTTGTAAACTAGGTGGCTGCACCTGCATTTGTAAGTGCAAAAGCTATATTGAAAGACTGTGTGTGCTTCTGAATATCTTTCGTCTTTGAGAGCTGCACTGAACTCATCTACGATGAAAGTCCTGGCCATTTTGTTACTGAGGGGTGGGGTAGAACCAAGTCCAAAAATCAAAGGGGATTAAGTCATTTGAATCTAGGTAATAATGCACACATTTACTCTCTGTCTAAGGCCAATTTCAACAGTGAAAAATGTACATGTGCGATTCTTTTTTTAAATGCTAATGCTTTTCATCAAAGACGGCTGGCTGTTGTCTGCTCCTGAATGTCACCTAACTGGGATTAACTGGAACAAAACTGGAAAGATATTTATTCCTTCATTTTAAAAATTTGATCACAGGTAATGCCTGTGGTTTGCATTAGTCAGAATTCAGTATCATTGAGTTATCATGGAGTCAAACGGTTTTTCTAACGTTCCCAAAGAAAGACCAATATCACAGAGTAACTATCTGATGATAATATGATTTCCCTGTGTGCCTGCAACCACCCACCTTCCACCTTTGAGCTTCTTACTGATGTTAAAAATATATGGTTGCTACTGATGGCAAGTGAACGTCTGCTCAACAAACAAATTTTCAGATCATCTGTTTATTCATTCCAAGTGCTTATTTTTTAATATCTTACTCAAATATTAATCCCTTTACTATTGATTTATTGATTACTAGTTGCTGTATAAATATGCCAGTGTTTTCTATTCTGACCTTTGTCTAAATCAACTTGACCATCACCATGTGCAGAATGATTTGTTGTACAGAGCCACACATGTGTCGCTCAATTACCACTTAGCAAGGTGAGCATAAAACTGATGGGCAGCCTCTGGTTTTAACCAACTACACATTTTATAGTGACTCCTGGATAGAGTTACCAAAAGTGGCTTTTAGATGCTGTCGCCACTTCTAACTATGTCCCAAATTTTCTCACCTTATTCTGTAAATAACCTTGCCTCTAGAGGTTTTAGAATTACTGCCATAAGACCCCAAAGCAAACAATTATTCTCCAAGACAGTTCTGATAGGAGATATAATGTCTCCAAAGATGCTCTGACAAATAGCCACACCGTCATGACAGTGTAAAATGAAGCACTTGTGGGAAAGCCTAGATTTTTCTTTCTTTTAAAAGAAAAAAATCTCTGCCCACAGAATAATATTATATCATAAGGTAAGGCATGATTATATTTCTTGATAAAATACCTAGACAATGTTTGTGACCTCAGGTTTTCTTCACTTTAAATATAATGAAAATGTTTAGAAATATTTAGTCACTTAGCCAATCATTCTATAATTTATATAGACAATAAGATCAAATTCCATAACTCTCATATGTTTTTGGAAGTTGAAAGATATCAAAACTGTTAGATTATCATCTCATAAATAATATGAACAGCATCCCTGGTCATCCATATTTCCTTTGCTTCTTTTTCATTCCTTACCTTTGTATTAAGTTTTTATTAATATTATATATAGTTCAATTATATATAGTTTTACATAAGTCTGTAGTAATCTAATCTATTTTATACTAACTCCATTTATTTTCATGAATAAATGGAATAAAATCAAAACAAATATGACAAGCAAATTTTAATAACTGAATATTCACATAGATAAGACACAGCTTTCATTTTTCCTTCTTTTCTCCCTCCATCCCTCTCCTTCTCTTCTTTCTTCCTTTCTTCTTTCCTTTTTTTTTATCTTTTTCTTCTGGATTAAGAACTGTTATGTGACTCAGATTGGTCTCTCACATGGTTCCTGCTTAAGCCTCACAAATAGCTATAGCAGTGGGCCCATATCACCATGAGCAACTAGAAGAAGCATCATTGTGGCTTATGTTTTCCTCTCTGCAGCCTTGCAAGTAAGTGGACAAACATCAGGCCCCAAAATAAACCAATAGATAAATTAATATATAAAATTGTGGT
This sequence comes from Acomys russatus, assembly GCF_903995435.1. Lineage (NCBI taxonomy): Eukaryota > Metazoa > Chordata > Mammalia > Rodentia > Muridae > Acomys > Acomys russatus. Next base: position 22,216,913 of record NC_067160.1, on the reverse strand, counting down.
CAAAATGGCAATGTTAATTTAATTCAATATAACTAAAGCTTTAAAAGACAGTTAGAGAATAAGCAATTCTTTAAAAATAATAGATAGTTCATTTGTGTTAGTCAAATCATGTCAGAAACATTGGAGAGGAGAATAAATAAACTTCATATTGAACCTTTTGCATTAGAAATAATTAAATTCATTAAATTTGCTAAATTAGAGAAGCTTCTACTGTTGATAACATTAAAAATCATTTTTATACAAACTGTAGTTCAATTATTGTATAAAACTTTGAGATTTCTCTAAATTTTAGAAAGTTTATTCTGTTCTGAGTTACTAAAGATCTCCCTTTATAACATCTTCCCACAGGTATAAATACTTTATTCTAAAGCAATAAAAAAGATTTGCCATATAATTGGCATTGAAACTTATAATAATCAGCACCCTGTCTGGAGGAATTTTCTCTTTACATTGAAGAAAGGCTTCCTTGACTTAAGGAAACAATGACAATCTTGGGCTCCTCTACTACTCAAGAGGACAATATTAAGTTCTTCTGTATGATGTTGAAGTGGCCACACACACCTTATAATGAAAATATTTCAACAAATGCAGTCTGAAATATTGTCATCTAGTTATAAAAAATACATTGTAAATAAAATAAACACTTTAAAATAAACGTAGCACCAATGTGAGGACACTGAAAAGGATGACTTACCAAGTTGGCATGGTGGCACACTCCTATAGTTATTTTTTAATGATAAAAATTCTTGAAATGAATATACTAAATGAATTTGTCTTTAAATTTTTTTCAAGCATCCTTAAAAAGATATCTCTCTTTAATCTGAATGATAATAAAAAATAAAGATCAAATTAAGCCCCAGTATATCCCAAATTGCTAGACCCTCAGAATGGACTATCCAAACTATAATGTGTATTATACTCTGTGATATTATATGTTAAAATGCTACAAAAGTAAAGGAAAACAGTAAGTAAGAATAAAAGAGAAAGAAAGGAAGGAAGGGAGGGAGGAAGGAACGAAGGAAGGAAGAAAGAAAGAAAGAAAGAAAGAAAGAAAAGAAAAGAAGGAAATGGAGGTGGGATTCCAAAATAAGTGTCTGGAAGTTACAACATAGAGAAACCTATAGGTTATTTCATAGAATTTTGCATTGTCAATAAAGTGTCTCAAGAGTAAGAATGTCATGGTTGCAAGTATATCTAATCTATGTTGTTTTAATGCTTGGTAAAGAGATGATAAGAATATTGTTTCTTGCCAACTAGAGAGATAGTATAGAGGAAGGTAGAGACTCCATTAAAGTAGCTGACCTTTTTAGTTAACTGGCCCAGCAGCAGGAGCATATGTAAAATATTAAGGCTCAATTAGGCTAGAATAAGAGCAAATTCAGATTCACTGAAGGAGCGAACCATGGTTTGGAATCTAAGAACATATGTTATAGTTGACATTAGGAGCACTGAGAGCTCCCCTGTGGAGGACACAGAATAAAAACAGCCAATTGGATAAGAATAGGATCTTGAAGGACATCTATGTTGGCCTAAAATGTCCTCTGGGAGTCTCCACTCAGCGGGGAATCAGGACAGATGCTGGAACTTGCTGCTGGACTCCAGGTGAGATTGATAAGGAAGAATGGGTGGATAGAAGGAATCAGAGAGTCCAAGAGTACCACAAGAAGACCATCAAGGCTGGTGATCTGGAGCCAGGGGGCCTGCACAAACGGCTGTACCAACCAAGGACTGTGCACGCAGTAAACCTACACCCCCTGCACTGGACAACTTATTTTCCATGGTTGTGGGGAGAGCAGAGCTTCTGACATGAACTCTTTTGCCCTCAATTTGATCACTTTTCCTTGGTGAGGAGTCCAGGTGGGACACAGAGGAGGGGAAAGCCTGAAAGGCTGTGATCATATGGTGGAGGAGGAGGTCCCTTTTGTCAGAGGTTTAAGGGAGGGGAATAGGGCAAAAGTGGAAGGGAGGAGAGGGAACTGGAAGATACAAGTGAGGAAATTACAATCACAATGTAATCTAAATAAATTATAATAAGAAAAAAAAGAATAGTATCTTGATGACTATTATTAGTATGTGAATGGCATCCAAGAAGGCAATCTTTAAGGAGACAGAGAGAAATGTCATCAATATAATGAGATTTATGATAGTGTGATATCATGAGAAACAAAATGGTAAGGTATTTGTACAGTAATCGACTAGTCCTTAGCCCTAGATTTTCCATGTTGAAGAAGAATCAGAATCAGAATCAGGGTTGATAAGGAAAACAAGAAGTTAGGAAAGTAGAGTTTGTACTCTCTGTTTCTACTGTGCCACCTAGTCTGTTCATTGTTCACATGAGTCATATATGCTTTCCCGAACAACTCTATTTTAAAAAGTGTTTTTGCAGTAAAATCCCATGGTACTATAATTTTTGCATTATGTGAATTCCATTGGCTCTTAAGCCTGGAAGCTACAGCCAATCAGCTGCCCTGCCTCGTTAGTCATTTTATAGACTAAATAGTAACACATGCCTACTATCCCATGGTTGATTTCTTGTATCCCACATACCAAAATACAACAGCGTTTGTTGAATTACTCCTGTTTGAAAGCTGATAAAACTATGGTGGGAAATGTGCTTTCCTTCTGAGAATATCAAGAGCACATTATTTCATCAGACGCCCCCCCCCCAACCCTCTACCTTCCAGTGAACTCAACACTGACTCACTAAAAGACAGTGTTTGCTAATTCAATGTGGCTTCCCAAGCCTTTCTACACAGAAAATTTGATGTTGCAGCTGGTCATAAGGACTGTGTTAATTAGCATATAACAGTATCATGAACTTGAAAGTGCTTTGTATTTCATACATACCAAATTAATTATCCTTTAATATCCTTTTTGAACTGATTCTTCGTCTAGTGATGTATATTCCCTAGATGCAAAATGAATGAGTTTTTCCTTGAGAATCTTTTTAGATCTTTTTATCTAGAGATGAGGGAACTTGAAGACATTAGAAGTAGAATTCCCCAGAAACTCCATATCAGCTTATCATCTCTCCAGGCAGAAAAAAATGACCTATTTGTTGAGTCTATTGTTCACTTTCATATATGATACAATAATTAAAATTTATGGGCCCCACCCAAACTTCCAACTCTGTTTAGAACTAGATATAAATAAACACACGCCAACTAAAGACAACGAAGAGCTTAACATAAAATCATACTTTCAGTGCCCCAAATATTTCAATAAGAAAGGCAGGTGAGGTTTCTATAAACAGACTACTATGTCTAATTAGAATACCAATGTACTGTGATCCTGAGTCTTTGAAAAGCTGTTTATAAGCAATCATGAAAAACAACTATCTATAAGCCAATTCTCCATTATATCAGATGCCTTATATAATGTATTCTAGCATATGGCAGAAGACACATTTGGATGGAGAAATTTAACCCTCACTGGAAAGGAGACACTGGATAAAATATGAGGATATTTTCAGTATATTTCTTTGAAAATCCATGATATTTGTTATAGATAACACCAAAGGAAAAGAGTAACCATAGAAAAATATTAAGTCTATTGTTGTGATTTTAGTCAGGAACTGTGTAAGTACCATACTTGGCAGAATTCATATTAGAAAACAGAGAAAGAAAGACTCCACAGGACCCAGATAAGGGTGAAAAGTTATAATTAGATGTCATTGCTATTAATTTAATTTGGTTTTAAAAGAGGGGTTCAGATCACCTTTCCTTTAAAAGTAGAAGGCAGGTCACAGAACTGAAAGGCCATACTGAAATCCAGTTGTGTATGTTCATGATAAAAAAGGAAATTTCATCTGCCAGATATTTTGGAAATATAAGAAACACCATCAGAGACGATAGCAGGAGCATTTGACTTCTTATTTCATAAAGAAATACTAGAGGGGTCTTTGTCTTAGTATTAAAGCCTGTTGCATTAAGTAAATTCAGACCAAAAATTTTTCTCATAATTTGCTTCACATCAATTCAGTAAGTCTAACAGAGCATCCCAGAGGCTCCAAGCTCTGTGCATACTCCCATGTGCAGTGCAATCTCCTAGTTCTGCACTGTATTAGTTATTTTCCTTGATGCCATAACAAAATAACTTAGCAAAAGCAAGTTAAGGAAAGGAAGGCTTATTCTGGCTGAAATTGAAAGGCATATATTCCAACATGGCAGGAAAGAACCAGAAATGGTAATGACATTGTTATCAGCAGTCAGGAAGGAGAAAGAAAACAGAAGTAGGGCCTGGTTATAAACTCTCATCACAGCCCCTGGTTGCGCACATCCTCCAGTGTGGTCCGCCTCCTGAAGATTACACAAACTCCCCAAGTAACATCGCTGGCTAAGAACCAAGTGTTCAAATACAAGAGCCTATGGAGTTTATTCCATATTGAGTCCACAAGCATTAGAGAGGGAAATCTGAGTCCCCACCACCATAGCAGTGTGATTTCAAATAAATGCTCCAGGAGCAGAGATTAAACAGATGTCACTGCCTTTGTTTGACCTAGCTCATGATGTTTACCCTCCCTTCTCTCTCTGGCCATCGTTATGGCCAGATTTTATGTTATGCATGAATGCCAGATAATGGATGCTCTTTCCCCTTTATACCTTCTGAGGACCTCAACTTACATGTAACAAAAACTTAGGGTTTTCTCTGTTACATGAAAGACCCTCCATGATCAGGCTTTATTCTTTCCATCTTGATCTCTGCTAGTTCACTTTCTTCAGCAGCATGGCTGGTCTCTGTTCCTCACAGTTGAATCTGAAATCCACCACATGTCTTGGCTTCTGCTCTTTGAACTACTGAATGCTACCTCTCCCCTCATATCTTTGAATAGCTTGCTCTTTCTATTCATGTGGCTAGTAGCACAAAGGTTACCTTCACAGTAGCCTTGCTGGACCTCAGTGTCTAGTATCTTTTTAGAAGCTCACTGTTTACTAAGTATACAAAATCCCAACATTATCTGAAGATATCAGACATACTTTGTTTGTCTGGACACAAACGGCATCCACAGATTGCAGCTTCTGATGGGCCAGAGTCTTGTTGCCATGTCCTTGACAAGGATTGCTGTATTGTGGGAAACAGTCATTGTGAAAGAATAAAGAATCACTATATATTCAAACCCCTTTTCCTACTTAAATAAAGAATCTGGCTGCATTTAATTATTTTACAAAACATATACCAGATTATGTTTTGGAACAGTTTGACTGATTTAATGATCCATTCTTAAAAGAATGCTTAAAGTAAGAAACTAACATAATGAAATAAAAGATGCAAACTGTTCATGGCATCTATTCCTTGGAGCCTTTGGCTAGTGCCATTAGCCTTTCTCAGCACTAAATTCACAAAAGTAAGGAAAATTAAAAATAAATTACCTCCTTCTCTTTCTCAGCGGTACCACTGTCTTTGAGAGTCCCCCCAAGAGGGTACACAGGGTCAGTTTGCACATAACTAGCAAGGTTGAAACACTATTTCAGTTTGGTTGTAATCTTCCCTTTATGGGAAGGCTAACATTCCAGTATTATTAAAAATGCAAACCCATAAGACATAAAATGACTTGCTTATTGCTAACATTTATGCAAAACCACTTAAAATGTTAAAAATATTAATCTCCTACCCTATGTAGCAATTAATGCTGTGAAGACGACTACAATCGTTTCGTTTCCACTGGAAAAATCACCAGCAATCTCCATTCTCCTCTTCTACTTAATTAACACTATATATATATATATATATATATATATATATATATATATATATCTTTCAAAGTCACAGGAAACCACTGTAATTGCCTTTGTAAATTCTACTTGTCTACAATGAAGAACAGATTGGTAAATTAAGTGCAAGTAATTCGAAGCTTAAAAATAATCAAGACTATAGATATCCTCACCCCCATGTAGTGTGAGGTGCTCTAGAGGTCAGTGAAAGAAAGACAAAAGTAAGAATTCCTGGATCTACCTTTGATTCTCTGTTGAGTTATCAGAAATATTTTAAAGACCATTTGTCAAGCAGAAATTCTGCTATATAAAATTATTATACTTTATAATCAGCCACAACGTTGTTGACAACATAGATGTGTACTGAAAGGATTTGCAGCCAAAGACTGAGCGTGTGTATGTGTCTAGAATAATACCGCAAACTGCAAAGCAGAATCAATTGATGGTCTGGATGAGCTGGGAGGAAAATAAAGTTTGTGTAATTTACTTATGTGTTTCTGCATAAGAAAATAGAGAAGAAAATGGGCACACGAGGAACGAGATAAGCAAAAGGCAGTGGAGTGCACTCCTTACTGGCCCTCATTATTTGTGGACGTTTTATTTTTGAGCTTATATTTTGTACACATGAGTTTGCCTACTCACTAATATTTATGTGTAACCCCCAAATCAACACTGGTGATGCTTTGCCAGGCTTTGTTCCCATGCACGTCATCAGAGCAACATGAGGAATTGAGTTTTGTGACATATTCTCTGCCCAGACCAAACAAGGTGATGCTCTGGCTTCCTGTTTCAGCTTTCATGTTATAAACAGATGCTGGCTTTGTGGTATGCTTACAGCTGTAGGCTTGATAAGTTTGCGGATCTTGCTAATGATTTTTTTTCTGTTTGAAGTGTCCATAAACATACTGGGGAAATATGCCTAGTGGTTTCCGAAAAGGTTGTGACATAACTTACGGAATAGTGCTGGCACCATATAACTTTCACACAGTGTGAGTAGTATTAGTTTTAACATTAGTAAATTCATACTAAAAATTTTTTAAAGTTGACTTTTTAAAAAGCATAAACAGAGCAAGGCTATTAATCATTGATGAAAATGTTATGATCAGGGACTGACAGGAATTGAACTTTATATGTCCCCCAAATGCAATTATTCACTATTTGGTAATTCTGGTCAATGGCAGGTTTCTAGAATATGACAATCTCAAACAATGGAAAAGGAGGTGCAGTATGTGTGTGAAGGGAGACAGAGAGGAAAACATGACTTGATCAGGTGTTAGTTACTTATCTAGAAGCAGAATTCAAGTCAACAAGTGATCAATACAATCAGAAGAAAAAGTGGAACTAAATTCAGAGTGGAAAAGGCACCGAGGGCGGCCACTGAGCGCGACTTACTCACTGTGTGTTTGTAACTGTTACATTGATAGGATGTGTACAGTGGGACTGCAGGCTTGAGATAGGCTGCCTTATCACAATCACTCCTCTGGGTCTTAAGTCACTATATTTACAAAATGGAGAAAAATAGAGGTCTCATGATATTACAAAAAAAATAAAATATAAAATCAAAAACCATAGCATTCCTATATAAAATATTATATTTTAGCATATTTATATCATAATATAAAATATTATCATAGCATACAGCATAGACCCAAACATTACCAAAACAATTTAATTATAATTTAATGAACTAAAACATACTGTTCAGTCACCATTTACCCAATCGTAAGAATTCATAAAACGAAATGGAATTGTCCCGCTATGAGAAAAAAAAGGGGGGGGACTTTAACTGAAGCTATATTACTACCTCCTACTCCAAATCTCAGGACTTTTACATACTAGAGCTATGCTGAGACTTCTCACTTATGACTGCCTTTTGACAAATGAAGATCTGGGAAATTCTTCAGCTCCATAATTATTGTAGGTAATTTTTTGTTTATGTATGTAAAGGCAAATACACATGCATATGTGCAACTCTACATCCTCTACATATGCATAGATATGTAGACAGTAGGTATATGTATGCATATGTATTATGTTGGCTCCAATTTTTTTCCTGAGAATCACAGGTAATATAATGTATTTAGTGTCATATAGTAATGGACCTACTTTAAAATTCTATGCAGTATTTGATTGTGTGTGTGTGCATGAGTGTATGTGATTAAAGATGTTACTGTTGGACCGCTATTCGAAGCTCTTTTGCTTTTTTTATCCATGTGAATGGCTGGCCTGGGACTGCTGAATGCAACCTACAGATTTTGTATCTTTGCTGCCTGGATTAGATGAGATAACATTGAAGAATGTTTGAAAGAACGTTGCCTTGATTTTTTCCACCCATCTTTCCCACAGGAATACTGGTAAAAGTTCATGTTTTCATCTATGGAACCTTACTATTTTCTGAAAAATAAAATCACTTCATATTCATTCAGTCAGTTGCTTAAGTGCATGTTTAATACAAGCTATTCTCTCTCATGGCAATGGCTTCTGTGAATATATGGCTTATTTTATATCATAAATGAAAAGTTGGTTCATTTTAGTCATTTCTATTGACTTTATGTAACTACACTTTCATGGGCAGGATTTATTCTGATCCTTCAAGAGTTGCATAACAAATACTATTAGTGCCAATTTCTACAAGTATGCCAGCAATAGAATAATGTGATCCCTGCTTTCTTTTTCTTTTTAAAAATTTCATAGCCATGTATATGGTAGGGCATATCATGAGAAGAGACAAGATCATATTTCAGTAAATTGTCTCCAGTGTACATTATTTATTGTATATTTGAAGGTTAATGAACCCTGAGCCATGAATGTTCACCTCATTGAATTTCATGACTATTGCAGACAGGTAAAAAGACTCTAAATAAGGCATTATATATGTTAAATCATAATGTTTATTTTTAATCCATTTCTATAGTATGAAAAAGGGATCCTTCACCATTGGGGAGCTCAGCTAATATACGAAAAAAAAAAAAAAACCATTAAACTCCCATCACTTAAGCATGGTAACTGTCTTTTTTTGTCTATACAATGTTTCAAAGCTATTTTAAGCCATTTAAACTTTTCAATTTATGTGAACTATTCACCAAGAGACTGTCTATTACATTTAGTTATACTATTTCAAATGACCAACATGACTTTAAATAAATTTTAGAGTAAAAACAATTTCTAAAGATACAACTTACATGAATTTTCCTCAGTGCATCACAGAGCTTTCAAGCTTAACCCTCAAAAGCTTTTACAATCACCATGAAGTGAAACTTTGTCTGGATCTAGCACTAGTTCCAAGTAGTTAATCATTATTTAAAGGAAAAGATAACTATTTATTTTAGTACATATGGATTCCCAAAATAAATGAATCAAACATTTCACTACATGTAGAAAGACTAGAAAAGGCAAGAGTTTGATTCTACGATTCAAAATGATAGTTGCTTCTTGCTAAAATTTGTGACAAGCTAAGAATACTGTTTCGATCAGAATATTATTTTGTGAGCAAGTACACCCCAGGACCTGCTAGCCTGTGAAAGAGGGCTTTGGAATTTTACCTGGAAGGGACAGTTGAGGACACGAATGATGGGCCAACTCAGCCATGAAGACAGAAGACAGAGCACAAAGAAGCTGTTGATGGCCTTTGTCTGCAGCACATAGAAGCCTGAGGGAAGGGCGACAGCACTTCTAATGTCACATGATATAAAGTTTTATGTTTGTTTCTGTCATTGGGCAAACAAAACCCCTTTGAGTGCTGAATTGGGCTCTTGTTTTGAGCCTGCAAGCTGCTGCTCACTCATATCCTTGAGGACTGAGCTCATTACTCTCCAGTTACTCTCTCTCTCTCTTTTGGTTTATGATGTTAACTGTGTAGGGAATGTGGCCAGGAGTCCTGAGATAGGACCTCTGGTCTCTCTTGTGTTCACTTGTCTTCTGGCGTTTTCTTCCACCTCTCTCTGTCTCTGTCTTTATCTGCCCCTCTCAGACTCTGTCTCTGTGTGTGTGTCTGTCTCTCAGTGTGAGTGTATGTGTGTGTGTGTGTGTATTTGTGTGTGTGTTTGTGTGTGTGTCTTTCTGTCTCTGTCTCTCTCCTTTTTATTTCTTCAGAGAAAGGGGCTGCCTCAGGATTTTTCCAATCTCCTTGCTCTAATGAACAATGTAAATAAGGCTTCCTAATGCCAGTTTAGCAAAAGACTGATTTTTCTTCTCCCTCCGGAGCAGGATGCAACTCTATCAGCCCAATTCAGCTTTGCTCATCAGGGTCTGTGCAAATTGTGAAGGAAAGTGCTTTGAGGGAGCCCTTCCTACTTCCTTTGCTCCCTGTGATCTGAACTCACTTGAGGTTCTGAGGTTCAAAATTCGATGACTTGGCAGGAAAAGATAAATCTCAGTTTTGAAAGGCATGGGAAGGATTGTGTTCTTGTTGAGGGAGCCATAGATTGGAAAAATGGAGTCTTATTTTAAATCCCTTGATTGTGACCGGCTTTTAAATATATCCATTCACAACGAAGAAAAGTATCCAGAGAAATGAGAAATTTTCTCCTCTTTGTGGCTAGACTTTGAAGTGGTGAAATGTGGAGCTAAAAGCAAATAGCATAACCTGTTTTAATCAAAAGGAGTCTAGCAAGAAACAATCAATTAAAGAACAGTCTGATTCCCTGCGACATCAATGTATGAAAATCTGTTAGACGCCAGATTGTGTCTCAAGACACATATGATGAACTGAACAAAATGACCTGCTAATAGCTTTTACGGGTAATAAATGCATCATGTTATTGGTAATTCTGCAGATGGTAAATCAAGCTAATATTGAAGCTGAAACAAGCTACTTGTTAAATATAGCTCAAAAAAGATCCTCTCCTTTATTCAAAACCTGGATCGCATGGAAAAGTCCTTATATTTCTAAGCATCTTAAATGGATAAACATTCCTTCTGCTATAAAGGCATTTTAATTTTTAAATCCTTCGGAGAGAGCATGCCTGAAACAAATCGAAGCCATGTAACATTATGTTTATTTAGATTATGAGTGGGAACTAAAATGTAAAACCTGTGCTGAAATTGGAGTGTGACTCTACTACACACAGTGCACATTAAGGCATATTTCCCACCAGTATTTGGAAGGCTGACCTGGCACATTTGAGAATGGGGCACAATCCATAGTAACAAACGATGAAGGGCTGGGCATGTTGTTTATATTATTGACTCTCATGGGCAGTTATCAGATATGTACAAAACACTGTAGTTTGAATTTGATTGCTGTAAAATCTCATATAGGAGGAAACACAAATATAGAGACAATGGACAGGTAGATAAAAAGGGAAGATACACAGTGGTCCAAGAGAACACTCATAGGAAATAGAGGACTGGCACAAATGATGGTATACAAAAGGGAATAATCAAATAGAAGAACAAATTAGCTTTTTAGATAACAAGTCAAATTACAGAATCCCCAAAAGTGCCCTTCCCATCTTTGTATTCATTTTAATTAGCTTGGAATTTTTAGTTTGAGTATCTATATGTCACAAAAGTCCATTCAGTGCTTTAAAAAAAATTCTCAGTAGTTCCTATGTGCAATGTCAAACGTACAGGAAATTGTTAATAATAGACTTAATTTAAAATGAGAGTTACAGATGACGTATTTGTTTACACGTGTTTTCATATATTTATATATATATGTATATATATGTAAATTGCATATACATTATGGTTTTACAAACTGCTCGTTCTAGTATAATTTCATTTGGAATGAAAACAAGGTCTTCATTTGTTTCTTTTTCTTTAAGAAATGTATATACTTATTGTAAAATCAAGATATAAGAGCTCTACAAATTCAATATATTTTGCATTACATTTCTTTATTACCTGGATCATATTAAAGAATTCAGTTAATTTTTTGAATTTTTAAGTCCCTTTAAAATTTTTGGGTTTTGTTTTGAGATACATATATATCCTTGGCTGGCCTGAAACTTGATACATACACAGATAGCTTAAAATTTACAGAGCTCTGCCTCTGAAGGGTTGAGATTAAAGATGTGGACCATCACACCCAGAAAATTCTTAGTTTTTAATGATAACAAACCATAAATTATTTACCAATGTTCCCATGTGGTTTTCAATAGAGATGCCATCCTATCTTTCAGCAGCAAGATATCACCCGGTTGAAGACATTTAAACACATTAATATCTATTAATTTACTATACAACCAAAAACATGTTAATAGGGTAGACTCAAGACAAACTGTAAACCTGGGTATCCTCATAATCGCCAGTCCTTCAGGTTGCCCCACATGTGTATTCTCAGCGTTTAATGCCTTCCTTGGTTCTAAGTCACCTTGTCTTTACCTGAAGTTCATCATTATCATTCTCACCTCTGTCTGTCTCCCCTATTAATTCGCCTGACTCCAGCACTATGGTAAAATCATACATACGATAATATACCTCTGCATTATTTAGGATTGTTTTAGCTTAAAGTAACAGAAAGCCCAACAGAAAATGGCATAGATAACAAAGACATATGTTGCTTTATATATAAAATCTCCAAAGGTAGGTCATGTCCTGAGGTAGGGCAATGATCAGCTCATTGTAGGAACATGGGATTCCTTTCAGAGGTCTCTGAATCCTCAGTATGCCAACCGAACAATGGCCACTCCTTTAAGGATTCCCCTTTGTTTAAAAGCTTCTTCTTTGACTGGCTTTCTAGGCCTGTTTTAGGTTTGTAGAACATCTGGTGTCCTTCTCATTAAATCAGAATGCACCTGTGCCCCCCACGAACACGATCTCCTATGTATTGCTACAATATTTAACTTGCAGAAACAATGTATTTGTCTTAATAGTGACTGGATATAGCTCCAAGAGGTCAAGAGTGATTATGCTTTTTCTGGCTAAGGGAGATGATGTCCCTATAGGAAAACCCTACCTACCATACAGTCTTCTGCCCCTCCATCTCTTTTGCATGTTCTCCCTCCTTTAGGTGAGGTCCTTTGTGAAACTGAATTGGACACTAGATTCTCTATATTCCTTAAGTGCATACCCTTGAATACATCCGAATTTCCTCCACCCATTGTCTGTTCCAGAATCTTGGTAATTGAGTGGTGAGCAAACTTTGGTCCAGTAACACCAACCTATACATTTACACTAAAGCCTCTTGTGGTTCCAATATGGTAATTACAGTTTTCATTCGGTTCAAAATAGCAAAATACAGAGTCTAATTTTTTAAGCGTTTGAATGCCTATAAATAATTACCGGTTAGATAGGTTCTTAGCAAAACGCCTGCCACATATTCAAGCCTAAATCATTAATGTGGTGATAGAAATCAAGTTACCATTCTTGCTTGCAACCAATCAGGACCCATTCCTTCACTTCATGTAATTTGAGGTAGAGAATGAGAAGACAGAGAAATTAAACAACACGAAAACAGCCTTTCGTTGGGAATTTTATTTGGTTGTCAACTAAGGGTGGAAAAACACATAGATAAAAAGAATTTCAGATGCCAGGTATGGTGCTGTATGAATTTAAACTCAACAACAGGGACACAGAAGCAGGAGAATCTCTGTGAGTTCAAGGCCAACCTTGTCTACGTAATGAGTTCTAAGACAGGCAGGGATCCATAAAGAGACTCTATCTCAAATACCAACAATAACAACAACTACAAAATCTCTGAACTAGAATTGTGATTCTGAAATTCCTTCAATTTCCTCATCTTCATTACTCATAGGCACATTTTCAAAAACATTAAGTGAAACCCAGAATGGTGGCTGAATTGTACATAGCCCTCACATCTTCTTTTTAGTCAGGAAATAGGATAATTGATGAGAAATGAGAAAAGGCTTGATATTTCTTTATACAAATATTTTTCCCAAAATTATGACATGAACTCATGTTGTTCCAACAGAAGTTAAAAGGCATAATCTTCCCACTGATATCATTGATTTATGCAGGTGAAAAATAGAATTCTCTTTATAAAAGCACAAAGGAATAATAATCCCAAACACAACCTGTCACAGAGATCAGTGTTCAATAATGAGTCAAATGCTAATCAATGAAATAATTTCAATATAAGATATGAGCAAGGTATATAAGCAAGATATAGCTGATCTCCCCCTGTTTCCTCATCCTAGGTGCTCTCTATTATTCAAAAATTCTGTGATAGAAGATCAGAAGCGTCAATTAGTTTCAGAGAAAAATTAACTGTCAATGAGTATTCCATGTTGAAGAGCTGTGCAATCTGATTAGGTGTTTCTAGGTCAATCACCTTAGCATTAAAGTGCTTGCTTACCACATCAAAGAGCCTGGGTTTGACACCAAGTACTGAACAAAGATGCTTCTTTTAGATTACCTGGATGAGATGGTTTTTAAAAATGAAGTGTGAAAGCATTAATAAATATTTAAGACAATACCTTATTGCTCTGTGCCCATTGTCAAACCATTTGGGTATAGATGAATTCCACAGGTGGCAGAAAGCAAGCATGAGTTGAAGAAAAAGCATGCAAGCTATATTGGAAAGAAGGTTGGAGTATGCTCTCTATTTAGACTTCTGTAAAAATGTAACAACTTTGACTTATGTCAAGATCTTGCTTGGTTTCTTCTTTTCCTAACCACATATCATATCTGTGCTCAATCGTCTTCTTTTCGTCTTATTTTTGCATGTCTAGTTTTGTGACGTGGAAAATATCTTAGGGGGGCTTCAAGCAATGGCTACATTTACTCTAGTCTCTGCTTCTGCTTCCAATTCCATCCCCCTGTGCTGGAGGTATGACTTCAATTTTGATTTAGGGTTTTCTTGGATATAAAATGAAAGTAAATGCATTCATGGCCACTCTTCCAACACAAATTCAAATACATAATGATCTAGCTGTTTCTGCTAACAGTACTAGCAACTACGCAGAGAAGGGTCTCCCATTAAGAGGCATTTCCTTGTAGCATGCTGGCCAAGCACCAACATTCACTCTGAATCACACCAGTTGCTTTATGTTTTCCAGTAAGATTTTGTTACTGACATTATGAAAGGAACATAATCATGTCTTATTTATGAGACAAATTTACACTGTGGAGTCTAGGGCTATGTTACACAGGAGGCCTCAAACTATTAGTAAATCATTTATCACTAGGGAAAAAGTAATTTTGATACATGTTTATAAGCCTTCTAACATTTATGAAATGGTGGCTATGAGCTATGAGCAATGAATAAATGAGCTTTTGACAAATAAGCATGAAAACCTTTGTTTTTTTCCCCCTTTTCTTCTAATGTTTAGAGATTTTTGCTGTCACTGACTGATGTGGAGATAACCTATTTACACTGACTCAAACTTGTTGACATTTAAGTGTTAAAAAAAAGAGAGAGAGAGAGAAAGCACTATCTAAGCAGTGGAGGGAATGTAGGCATGACATTCACGAATCCTTCCAGCTGTCAACAAGTCCGTTTTCATACTGACTATGAGCCCTTGAAGTAGTGTGTGCTTTGGGGGAGTGAGAAATGCTGTTACCTCAGTTGTTTTATATTTTTTATTTTTGTAACCATATACTTGTCTGTACTAATTAGCCAAATACTCTGAGCTGTCGCTCTCTCCTCCCATATCTAATGTGCATGATTCTTCCCTTAAACAATAGCAGAAAAAAAGTCTCAGGCACTCAACAGACAGATGGGATAGGTGATCACTCACATGAAGCCAGGAATACTGCCGTCCCATAAGAAAGAATTTAATTGCTATCTATTTTTAGTAAGTAGGTAAGTAGAAGTGCAAACTGTAAAATATCCCTATGTATATTAATTGTAGAAAAATTAAATGGCAGTATCATTTTTTTTATCTTACAGCATAAATTATAACCTTTGCTTTGAGAAATAACACAAAACAGAATGACAGCAAAGGAAACGCTCACTGATGTCTCCGCAGGACGTCCACCCCTGTCTGTGTTCACTCTCTTTCCTAGACAAATGCTTTCTCTGTCTCCTGTCTTCTTTTCTGAGAGAACATAGAGCCAGGAACACAAATGGACATCAGGGGCCCTTGTATCCCATCCCTCTCCCTTCTGAAAAGTAACCTTAGTGTAAAATGAGTTCCTAACTACTGCATGGTTACAGAGTGAAAGGATGGGCATCATTTCTAAAAGAGAAGATGTAGGAGAGGGTGATTCAGTACAATGAGCTCCTCAGCTAGACCTCTACTCTGAGCTCTGCTGTTTCCTAACTGTAAATGCTTAATCAGTTCCTGGGTCTCCTGGTGCCTCAGTGTTCCCACCTCTGAACAGGACTGTAATAGCAGGCATGGCAACAGCTTTGGAGACTTCAGTTCTCAGCACAACATGAGGCTCACACTAATTTCTGTTTCATGCCTCCATTTTTCCCCCCTATGTCTGTCCTAGTTTTAACATGTTTTCCTGTTGTTTGTTTTGGTTGGTTGGTTGTTTTGTCTTCAAGACAGGGTTTCTGTGTCCAGCCCTGGTAGTCCTGGAGCTTGCTCTGGAGACCAGGCCTGCCTCTGCCTCCTGAGTGCTGGGCTGAACGGTGTCCAGCTCGGTTTGAACATTTCTAAGTTCTCCGTTTGGAAAGTGGTGACTAAACATGTTAAGGAAAGGCACTAATCATGTAAGTAGGTCACAGTAGCTTGAAAGAGGTAGGCTAAAAGTGAATGACATGACATATTACTTTGTGTGGGATTCAGCATTCTGAATATATTAGAGAGGAGACTAAGGTGGTACCATTGAAGAATTTCTGAATGGTGTCCCCACACTCCAAATTCACCTTTTAATATCCACTAGCTTATTAATCTGTGTGTATACCATGAAATAAATCATTCCAACAAACAGCGATTTCAATACACACACTCACTGCACACATACATATATATTTAAATTTGTTTTTGTTGTTGTGTGTTTGGTTTTCGAGACACGATTTCTCTGTGTGTAGCCTTGGCTATCCTCGACTCATTTTGTAGACCAGGCTGGCCTCAAACTCCCACATCAATCTGCCTGCCTCTGTGTCCTTGAGCGCTGGGATTACAGGCATGTGTCACTGTGCCAGACTACTAATATATAATTTTATCACATTTTTTTCTTTTGAAGTAATTTTATAGTGCTACCCACCTGTCTCTGCCTTCTGGAGTGCTGGGATTGTGAGTGTACTTTCGCTGAGCATTCTGAAGAACTTCAGGTCTACTGAGGTCCCATCTGAAGATGTGACCAGGGAAGAGTCTACTTCTTAGCTCATTAGCACAATCAGCTGCAATGTCGTAAATCAGGTCCAAGGAGCAACCCAACCACAGTTTACATAAAAATAAAACCGGAAATCTCAAATTTTACTAATAATTCTGATGCTTAAATTGTTTTGTTCAGTACTTTTCTAACAATAATGAAAAATGCACGCTTTTATTATCTGCTCTTTAAGTTATTGATAACTACTTTGTTATTTAGAAAGTTAAATAGATATAGCTATTTTAAATTTCTTAATCGAGAAAAAGCTAGTTGAAATTCTCCATGTTGATATTATATCTAATTCTAAGAAAGTAAAATTTGTTTAAATTTAAAAGAAAAATAAATAGCAAAGGGAAGGCTAATGTATTAAATTATCTGAAAGGAAAAAAAAAACTGTTTTTCACTTCATGAGAACACTAATTTTTTGAAATTCCAGACTAAAGTGAAGTCATTTGCTAACTGATGTGTTTTCTTCAGGAACTTTTCTTTCTTAATTTTTTTACTTTGACATCACTAATCAAAACACTTAAATGATTGTCATTTAGATGCCATCAGGAAAGTGGTGAGAAATTCTGGAATTAATAAGAAGTCGAGCAGAGCCTTGTTACTGATATCTTTCACTTCATTTCAAATGAAAACATGGAAAGCATCCCCGTGCCCAGATTCAACAAGGTCTTTCTCTGCGTATGGATACTGACACTTTATAGTCTACTTTAAGGACACACTTGAACACTACAAAGTTTCTGTCTCTCCTGGGTGTGTCAGTGAGGACATTTGTTGACTGAGGTGCAAAGACTTGCCTTGACTCTTGTTTCCTCTGTTGTTTCAAAATGGAAACCTTCCGTTTTGAAGGGAAACTAAGATCCAAGATATCAAAAGGGGAAAAAATTAGATATTCAAAGGGGAGGTAAGCAGTCCATCCAGCAATGATAAATGACAACACCAGGAAGTAAACAGCAAAGGCTTCAGGAAATTTCTGAAACTGATCATATTCACTACGCTTCTTCCTCCCTAAACACAAATATCAGGACTGTTTAGAGATACTCTCAAAAACTGAGTTGCCTAGAAGATGCTCAGACCAGCCAAGATACATGGAAGAAACAGGGAAAATCTGAATCTACCTGAAGAAAGTAGCTACCATCAGAGAGGCCTGAAAGTGACTCTAACCAACTGAACTATCTGGAAGAGCATTCTCCAAATTATTGAGCTGGCTATAAGATTAACAGTATACTTCAGGTTTGTGATAGGATTTTATTCATGCAGTTGGCTTTGAGTACTTTATGTTACTATGAGAAATCCCTCATCCATATTCCTACAAGTAACCTCAAGAAGACTTATTGAACTCACCAAGACTCATTACACTCAGACTGTGGCAGTATCTTTACTTTGGTCTGTCATCTGTTCCCTATATTGCTGGGGAGGGGTAGATATTTTCTCATAACTCTCCAGGAATAGTTTTACACACACACAAAAAAATGTAGATGCCATCATTCCATAGGCTAGAGACCTGTACTATACATGATGTTTTTGTTTGTTTATTTTTAAGTGGAAGAAAAACTAAGAATGTGCATTTAACTCTCTGTGTTACTAGGAATTGTTTATTTTAGTAGGGCAATGCTTTTAGGAATGATTCCTATGCTCTGTTTTTGTATTTTCTATTCCATCCCACAGGAAATCTAAAATAAATATACTGCCCTAGATGAAAACCTAAGGTAAAAAAATACATACAAAAATTAACCTGGCCACAAGGTGATATACCAACAACAACTAAAAGACAAATGGCAGGAATTAATTTTATGCATGAGTATAAATCTATTTTCTCCCTCTTACCAAATATATAAGCACAATTTTTCAGAGGCACAAACTAAGTCACTAAGTCATGCAAGCACAAGTTCACAGATTCTTAGCCCAGAAGTAGGGACCTTTCCTAATGTGGAATTATCAGAACTAACTTGTCATGGTTAGACAACCTTCTACTTATATAATGAAACTATTTGTATAATAGTATTTTATATATGAATTTATTCGATTTAATCAAACTACTTTATGTCTGTTCACTTTTTCTGTAATGAAATTAAATGGGGGGATAGAAAACTGGCTCAGTCAGTAGTGTTGATGAACAAACATATGCACTAGAGTTTGGATCTCTAGCATACACATACTCAGGGGCTGTGGTTATAAACTAAGCACTGGGGAGGCAGAAACAGGAGGATATCTGAAACTCTCCTGGCAGCCTGTCTAGCTGAATCATTGTTTTTTTAAATTTAGTAAGTGTGTTGGTTCCCTTTCTGCTGCCTACAGATCAATATGAAGAACTGTTGGCTCCTCCAACATCATGTCTGCCTGCATGCCTCCATGCTTTAGACCATGGTGATCATAGACTAAACCTCTAAAGCTGGAGGCCATCCCAATAAAATGTTTTCTTTTATAAAAGTTGCCTTGGTCATTGGTGTCTTTTCACAGAAGTGGGAAATACAACTAAGACAGAGTTGGTACCAGGCACTGCGTAGTCCCTGTGATTTTTGTCCTTGATTGTGCTTTTGTTTGGAGGAATGTAGAATTAGCATTTTGGATTAGGAAAGTAGTGGAATGTTTTAAGAGGGGTTTAATGGGCCATACTAGTAGGTATACGGAAGACAATGGTCTGAGGGTGATTTGAACTCAACTGGTTCCAAAGGAGACAAATTATAGTGTACAGTTTCAGTGTATAGAGATTGCTTTTGTAAAACTTTGGTGAAGAATATGGCTACTTTTTGCCCATGTCAGAAGAGTCTACCTGAGACTAAGGTAAAGAGATTTAGATTAATTGAATTGGCAAAGGAAATCTTGAAATAGCCTAGCACAGATTCTGTCTTCTGGTTCACTTTTTGAGGAGTGTTTTGATGAAACAGAGCAAGCATAGTAGGTAAAAATAGAAAAATGAATGGTCTGAGGGTTAACAGGGCACCAAGAATTAAGGGAGTGGTGACCTCAGGGCAAGATTCCATCCAGCTAAGCATCTATCTTGTGAAAAGGAATGAAAGAAAACTTAGGTTCAGATGTAGTGGGACCCACCTTTAATCCTAGCACTTATGAAACAGAGAATGCAGACCTCTGAAAACAAGCCTGGTTTACAGAACAAGTTCCATGACATACAACTTAAGGCAGTGAAGGAAACCATTGAAGAAAAAAGCTGATGAAGATATCATTTAACAAGGGGGCCGTGTTTCAGCCCCAGCAAGCAGCAAAAACTTGGCAGCTTCAGCCACATGATTCTAGCATTACATTCAATGACAGAAGGGGTTATGGAATCTCCCTCAGAGACTAATGAAAGTCACTAAGGCCAGATGTGTAGCAGAGATGTCCCTGCATGGAGGCCCAGAGAGTGTGTACCTGTGAAACTGAAGCCTGAATTGCCTTTGAGAACCTGAGAGGTTAGAGATGTCAGAGCTGTGGCACATCTGCTGAGGAAAAGTGCTAACATGGAGTAGAAACATGTCCCTCCCCCCAAGAGGAAGAAGCATATTTCAGTCAACAAGCATGAAAGGAGTGGAGATCTGAAGAGAATTTTGATGACACACATGGAGATGCAGAGTTTAGAGTTTGCTCAGCTGCTTTTTTGGTCTTGCCTTGGTCCAGTCGTTTCCTACTGTGCTCCTCTCCTTAGATTTTTGAAAAGTAATGTATATACTGTGTCATGATATGTTGGAAGTATGTGATCTGCCTTTTGATTTTGGTTTTATAGATGATTGCAGATAAGAGATTGCATGAAGCTCAGAAGAGATTTTGAACTTTTAAACATTGTTGAGACAGTGATAGACAATGGGGACTTTTGAAGTTGGACTAAATGCACTTTTTTCATTATATTGTGGCTAGGGAGTGGGATGTGGTGGCTTGAATAGGCTTTATACTCCATAGGCTCGTGTGTTTGGATGTTTGGACCATAGGGAATGCTCTATTAGGAGAAGTGGCTGTCAAAGGCCAACTTCCACAGGTCATGGTATACTGAGGCAGTTGTAGAGTCGATCATCTGATGTCATCTTCAATCTCTTTCTTCAATGATTTGCAATTTTTTTTCAAACAAGTCCTTCACTTGCTTGGTTGGAATTGCTCCTAGATATTTTATATTGCTTGTGGATAACATAAAGGGTGTAGTTTTCCTAATTTCTTCCTCTGCACAAGTGTCATTTGTACATAGGAAGGCTACTGACTTTTTTTAGTTGATTTTGTATCCAGCCAATTTTCTGAAGGTGTTTATCAGCTGGAGAAGTTCTCTGGTAGAATTTTGGGGGTCACTTATGTATACTATCATAACATCTGCAAATAGGGATAATTTGACTTCCTCTTTTCCCATTTGGATCCCCTTGATCTCCTTTTGTCTTATTATTCTGGCTAGAACTTCAAGAATAATATTGAAGCGGTATGAAGAAAGTGGGCAGCCTTGTCTGGTCCCTGATTTTAGAGGAATTTCCTTGAGTATCTCTCCATTTAATTTGATGTTGGTTATTGGCTTGCTGTATTTAGCCTTTATGATGTTAAGTTATGTGTCTTGTATCCTGATCTCTCCAAAACTTTAAACATGAATGGGTGTTGGACTTTGTCAAATGCTTTTTCTGCATCTAAGGAGATGATCATGTGGTTTTTTATTTTCAGTTTGTTTATATGGTGGATTACATTGATGGATTTCCATATATTAAACCATCCCTGCATGCCTTGAATGAAGCCTACCTGGTCATGGTGAGTGATATCTTTGATGTGTTCTTGTATTCGTTTTGCGAGTATTTTATTGAGCATTTTTGTGTCAAAGTTTGTAAGAGAAATTCATCTGAAATTCTCTATTTTTGTTGGGTCTGTGGTCTCATAGAATGAATTTGTTAATGTTCCATCCATTTCTATCTTTTGGAGGAGCTTGAAGAGTATCCGTATTAGCTCTTCTTTGAAGGTCTGGTAGAATTCTGTGCTGAAACCATCTGGCCCTGGGCTTTTTGTTGTTGTTGTTGTTGATGTTGGGAGACTATCAATGATTGCTTCTATTTCTGTGGGAGAAGTGGCACTATTTAATTTGTTTATCTGATATTGATTCAATTTTGGCAAGCAGAATCAATCAATAAAAGTGTCCATTTCCCTCAGATTTTCAAATGACCCATAATGTGCCATTCCTACCTTACATTACTCTGTTCGGGTATTTTGTCTCAGCACCAAGAAAATTAATGAATAAAATGCTTCACCCAGATATCTTTCTTTATAGTCAAAATCTCCCAGTATTGAACCTCTAACCAAATGTCTTTTTTGTAAGGATATCAACTTTATGGAACCAAGGGTTCACCCTATTCGAGTATGACCTCAAGCTAATTAGCTGCAACTGTAAAACTTCTACTGTCTAAAAGATCACATCGTAAGCTACTGAGAGTTAAGCTCTTAAAGCATTAATTTTTAAGGGATTGAATTCAATCCAGAATAGTATTTCTAATAAGACAGTGATTAAAGACTATTGTTACAGCACACTTACTTCTGGCAACTCTTTATTAAAGCTACAGAAAGGTAAAATACTAACTAGCATGGGCAGTCAGAAGCAACTTAGGATTATAAAGTAGTAGACTGGACGGGATGATATGGTTGGGGGAGTAGCAGGGTGATAGGGATCTTTCCTGCACACATGACATCTTAGTATCAACTCTCAACACAGCAAAATTTAACAAACCAATATAGTATGATGGAAGTCTCTGAAGCTATGAATCCTCAATATGTGAGTTGGATAGGATAAAACTGTGGTAGAAGGATAGGCAATAACAAAAATCGTACCAAAATAGTTAGTATAAAAATATACTGGAATGGCCAGTAGAAAGACTTTGAAGTACTGGTTGGCAGCTGGTTCTGACCCAAGATGCCACTGAGATTATAAGATGTAGATGATGTGACTAATGTACCAGAACAAAGATTCAACTTTGGCCTTATTACTGGATTAGTCACCATGAGAACTGGTAAAAAATAAAAATAAAAATAATAATAAAAAGAAAGAAAAGGAAAAATAAGGATAAATAGAAAAAGTGAGGGATCAAAGATTAGGATGCAAAGTCATTCTTGAATTTATCAGAACATTTAGCATCATTATAAATAACATCTTTGGGGTCACTTTTGTTCAGAAAAGCACTTCTGAATATTTAAAATGCAATTAGTGATTTTAAAAAATATACATTTCCTGGAAACCAATTGGATATAATCAGTTTTGTCTAAGACATTTTCTTTGGAAGTAATAAAGAGGCTCCCTAGAATGAAAGCTTGAAGCTGCATTTATTAATGGGTTCTTTAATGAGCCACTATACTTAGAATAGGGATTGGTACATATAGTAACAATGCATGAAAGTTCATAATTATAATTAAGCTACTTTTAATCCTTCACAGGGCAAAGGAAATAGAGAAAGGTATAAAAGGACTGGATTTGAATTTGATTCCTAGCTCCATTGAAGAATATCATTTCTGATGTTCTAATATTTATTTCAAGTTAAACACTGAAATGATATAATGTTGCAACAACCTTAACACTGACATATGCAAAAAAAAAGATACAATACTTTTCTTCTCTGCTTCTTTCTCTCCCTACTTCATTCCTTCTTTTCTTCATTCCTTTCTCTCTTTTTTTTTCCTTAATAGAAATAAAATTAACTGTTACTGTTTTCTAGCATTCTAAAACCCTGCATTAGTGTCTCTCTAAGTCAGTGTATTGGCTAGTTTTATGAAACCTTGACAGAAATTAGAGCCACCTGGAAAGTAGAACCTGTGGACAAATATGCAGAGAATCTTCTTGGTTAATGATTGATATGTGAGGGTCCAAGTCACTATGAGCAGGACCACTTCTGGACTGAAAATGTCTGAGATCTGTGGTCTTTTCTGAATTTTTTTCACCAAGGCCTCTCCTTTCTTGACTCCCCATGCCTGGGGGCTGTTGGCTGGGCCTGTGTTGTACTTGCCTCCTTTCTGTGTGACAAAGACCTTCACCTCAGCACTTTTGTTGTTCTGACGTTCCATCTGTGGATTTCTGAAATCCTCCTTTTAATTTGTAGGAGATTCCATCCTCTTGTACTAACTCTGCCTTAGTTGGGTTATAGCCTCTCTCTGCCATCTTATCCAAAAGACTTAGTAGGTCCTTTGATGACTTGCTGGCTAGGTGTATTACAGTATCCATCTTTAAAAGCAGAGGGTTTCTTTCTTTCTTTCTTTGAACCAGACCCACACCATATGACATAAGCTTCGAGCTCACAATCTTCTTCCTCTAGACTATTGGATACTAGAATTACAGGGGAGCACTTCTGTTGGGGTACTGAAAGCAGGATCACTACAAAATGTGACTACCTGAGAGGTAATGCTTCCCAGCAGTGAGCATAGGGGTCTGTCTGAGTAAGCATATGTGAGAATTTTAAACACCATGAAGAGTACAAAATGAGGCTCCAGGTGAAAAGAAAGCTCATTTCCTATAAGAAATTTCAGGAGCATGGAGATAAATTCTTATAATTGAATAAATGAGATTGTATTGAGGGGCAGATAGAACTGGATTGAACTAGAAATGATCATAATGAGTGAGTTAACCCAGAACCCAGAAAGAGTCAAATGGTATATACTCACTTAAATCTGGACACTAGCCCAAGGGGCATGTCCCATGAAAGTCTTCACTTAACAGAAAAGTGGGACAGAGGGGAGGACATCCTACTGGGACTCTAAGTTAGAGAAGCATGGGAGAATGGGGAAATAGAAGAATCCAGAAGTTCCTAGAAACCTACAAGAAGAACATTATGATGGGTGGATCTGGGCCCAGGAGTCCTGCTCAAACTATGGCACCAGCCAAGGACAATACGTGCAGTAAACTTTGAACCCCTACCCATATCTAGCCAATGGACAGGACATTCTCCACAGTTGAGTGGAGAGTGAGGTCTGACTTTCACACAAACTCTGGTGCCCCATATTTGACCACGTTGCCTGGATGGGGAGGCCTGGTGACACTCAGAGGAAGGATAGCAGGCTACCAAGAAGAGACTTGATACCCTATGAGCATATACAGGGGGAGGAGGTCCCCCTCAGTCACAGTCATAGGGGAGAGGAGTAGGGGGAAAGCAGACGGGAGGGAGGAATGGGAGCATACAAGGGATGGGGCTAACAATTGAGATGTGATGTGAATGAATTTTTTAAAAAAAGGAACTGGCAGGAACAGGGTTAGTTCTTTTATTTCATTTTTCAACTTTAAAAGATTTTTTTTTAATTTGTATTTTTCAGTGCAGAAGGCATTTGACAAAGTATCACTGTGCGTTTTATGAGAAGCACACTGACGCTGATACATGTATATAGTGTTGGATGATTACATCAAGCATATCCATCACTTCAAACATCTTACACTGCTAAAATATTTCAAATGTACTTTCTTAACAAGTACAAAACATATAATACCAGATTATTGTCATCACCACACCCTGCAACAGATATGAAAAGTGTATTGTTTCTAGGTTCTGTAGGTCTTTAGCGTCCTTTTGCTTGCTAGTGTTCATACTAGTTTGTTAAGAGTGTTCAGATCTTCCTTGGGCATATTTATTTAGCAAATATTAGAATCATTGGGAAAAGAAACCCATATAGACATAAAAAGGGTTTAACTATATTGTCATCAAAATTGAAGTGCCAACCACTGGCAACAGGCAAAGAGACACCATGTTTATGATCCTGTTCTTGTATCTGTCAAGGGTACAGCAGGTTCATCCTTGGTTCATCCTAGTTTGATGCCTGGCTTGGTGGCCAAAGCTGTCTCATGCCTGGCACTCATAAATATCAAACCAAATCAAATCCAGGCAGCACAGCATGTGAGGAGGAAGACAGACAGAGAGACTGGCAGACTGCCATGTCAACCACAGACCTGTGCTGCAGGGCACAGAACACGCGGGTCATAGATACCCCCTAGCTGCTAAACCATGCAACATAGATGGAGGATTTCACCCAGAAGCCCACTAGCTGCATGCCCAGAGTGCATCAGGAGTGGTCCCTGCTCCTAGAATGCTGCAGCACTCTAGAGAGCAGTTCCTGCATCTCACCTGGGCTGCGTAGTAGAACTAATCCCGGAGAAGGGTATACAGGTGAACTGTCTCCTAAGGCAAGAGCAAAGGTGAGTTGGCCCTTCCCCTCACCTGCTGTAACACTCAGGAGAGTGAGTCCTAGCACAGTAGGGCTAGCCCTAGTCAAGGGAGTGTAGGTTAGCAGGCCTGAGAATGGAAACATAAGAGAGGCAGCCCTGCCGCTCCTCTACCATGAGTAGGTGTGGATGCAGGGATGATGCCTCCCTCTTGCCACCTGCAGTAGCCAGGAGAGCTGGCCCTAGGGTCATGAAAATGGGAAAGCTAGCTCTGCACCCTCACTGTCTATAGTGCTTAGGAGAGAGGGCACTGCACCATGCCTGGGCAACACAGTGAAGCTGGCCTTGATGGTTAAGGCACCAGAGAGTCAGGCCCAAGGGCATGAAAGCAGTAGAGCTGGCCCAGTCCATCACAGGCGGTAGAATTTGGGAGAGTGGGCCCCTGTACTTTGACTAGGCAATACAGCAGAGCTGGCTCTGGAGGTGTCAATGAGGGTGAGCAGAGTTTGAAGGTGTGAGAGTTGACCCTACCTCTTGCAGGTGGTGGCATTGGATGGCCAAGCCAGAGAAATGCTCACCCTGGTGGTGCAGATAAGGGAGAGCTGGTGTGGGCTTGCTGACCAGCTTAGCTGCCACCCAGGCCCAGATCTAGGGCTCTGAGTTGGCCCACCCCATAATCTGTTTCATCTACAAACTGTTGGGACAGTTCAAAGGGCCAGCCCTGCTGATCCAGGGCTTCAGGATCTCTCTGACACAGGGCAACAATGGAAAGACCCAGAGTAGCCCTGGTAAGGATACAATGTTGATGGTATCAGAGATGGCAGAGATCTCAGGCCAGACTGATGAGTCATTACAATGAACATTTGCAAGTCAAGATGTGTGGACAGATGAATAGACTTTGGGACACACTGTAACATATTCCAGCTTCCATGATGAGATGTTTTTATATGTGGTTGTGCATGTTTTATTTGAGGGTAGGTTGCAAAGGCAAAGGGCATATATGAGGAGACAAGTGCTGCCCTGTGTCTGCTTTTCCCTTAAGATATGTAGGCTCATTTTGCACTGGACTTGGGGCAGGAAAGCTCAGCCAGGCATTGGTGAGTGCAGTGCAGGATCTCAGTTGGCTGTGGATCTGCAAGAAACAGACTTCTTGGGAGATAGCTTCAGTGAAACACCTCACTTAATTGGGGGGCATATTTAAACGTTTGGGGGTGAATAGAAGCTATCAGAGTGAGAGTACATCATAGGCTGGGGCCAGGGTGCTCAGGATGTCTCATTTACATAAGGAGGAATTCTAGGTGTTACCTTATAAGTGAGAAGGAAGTTTAACCTGGGTGCCAGGCTCCCTGACCTTCTCAGGGGCCAAGGGTGAGGGCACAGAGTTATTCGCACAGGTGCATTATAGGCTGAGGGCCAATACAAGCTACACATGCAGGCTGAGGGCAGGGAAGCAGCTGTCCTACTCCTGTAGATCTCAGGATGAGTTACAGTGGTTTGGATACATCTCGACCCCACTCTTGCTCCAGACTGGCTCACCAAGTTTCTCAGTCCCACAGACAGGAAGATGACTACGGCTGGATTGCACGACGCGAAACTCACAAAGAACCAATAAAAAGTTAAGAAAAAAAAAGTGAAATGCCCCAAATTTGATGCTCCCATCTCACCATCAAGAGAGGTTTTGCTCACTGCCAGGCATAGTTCCTCCACCAAACTCCTGGGCTTAAGAAAACCATTTCTTACTTGTACGAAGTGACTGTAATAGTTTCACATCAACATTAGTGCCGGGCTTCTATTGAAGACTTTCTAGTCCTGATCAGATGATTTAGTTTAATTCTCCCTAGAGGTTCTTAACTCTGCATTTAATGCCCTAAAATGAATTATACTGACTGCTTTGGAAGCTTTCCTCACTCTCCTGTACTGTGTTAATTCTACCAAACCATGTTAACTCAACCTTCTACTTAAATCCTTCTTGCTATCCCCACCCAAGCCTATTGTCCTGTAGCAACTTTTACACGCTGATACATTGGCATGTATTGCGCACTGCTTTAAATGATGAACTATCTTAATTTCCCTGGATATATCATAATGTCCTTGGAATACAAGCAAGCTTGTTATGTAACTAGCCAGACCCTTTTTGGTATAAGTGAATACATTCAACAAAGTATTCAGAGCCTGTCTAGGGAATAGTAGGTTGTGACAGAGGCAGAATACAGATACTTCAGGCTATGGTAATTCTGTGTGTCTCTGTAGCATGGTGGTTGAGATGAACTTCAGCATCGGTGTAATTCAGATTCCAGCTCCACCACTTATTTGGGCTAGTCACTTAAAGTATGATAGTCCTGATTTTGTTATCCGCAAAACAGAAAGAATACTTTACTTATAAAATTCCAGTCATGATCAAATGAAATGTTTCCTAAGGTTATTCATTTCATTCATGCTTCAAACACTCACTCAATTGTACCTCCTCATAACTTCTAAAGACTCATCATGTTTTTAGATAACTTTAGTGGGTCTAGTCATATACAGACACTCAATGATCCCTAATTTATCAATATATAAATTTAAAGTGGAAATCAGTAACCTGTCCAATTACATATCATTTCTAAAATATAATTTTCTGATTCTACCTCTGAGTTACCTATTAATGAAGGGATATTGTGATTTTAAAAACAAGACATAATAAGTAACTTCAAATCTGTGATTATAATTGCCCTTAGTTTCAGAAGGTTCAAACTTAACATGACCCTCCTACCATGATATGTCCTTGGATTTGGTATTAGCAGTGTCAAAGAAAGTAACAATGCAATGAAGAGATGATTTGGTGGTTGGTGAGAAGAGAACGGTGTTGTTGACTCTATAATCTCCAGTTTCCCTATTCTTTTGTCAGGATTTGGTAGGGATATGTATCTTTAAGAGGTTCCAGAATATGCATGTATAGTCCATTTTATACCTAGAGTGAGGCAAGGGAAGGTAGCTCCAGGACTTGTAAAGGGGTGATTTGTTGTTGTTGTTCAGTTGTTTGTTTGTTTGTTTTTGCCTAGAACATTATAAGGAGAGAGCCCCTTGCACTTATAATCTAAGTATTTTGTAGGTTGAGGCAGTTGTAAGTTCCTGGGCTTCATAATGGGGTCCTGTTTCAAAAATGCTTTCCTTCTCTAAGCTTTTATGTCTATATTCAGGTCCTGAAATTGCTGGCATCCTGCTACCTCAACTAAGAAGGAGGTGCTCCTTCCAGAAATTACCAAGGAAAAATATGAAGATCTCTCCGGTTGTAGATTAAGGCTTTGCACATGTGATTTAACTATCTTAGGTTTCCAGTAGTATGAAAATCTTTTCACATTAATTAAGTCAAATTTAACTGGGGATTCTGAAGCTTTCAGCTAAAAGAATCCTAACAATCACAGGGAAACTCCGAGAATATCAGAAAATGGGAATAAGAGACAAGAATGCAGTTCCTGGGTTGAAGATTCAAAAAGACTATCATGAAGATTGGACTTAAATAACAGCTGTTAATCCAAAGATCCATTTGTCCCTATAGGCTGCACTTTGTAGCATCCCCAAATGTGACAAGCATTTCAAACTTACTTGTCAATGTGTTTAAAACGTGCATGACATTTTCAAGGAGAGGAAATCAAGTAATTGTTTAAGCCAATGGGCTTGGGGGTCATCATGAACTAATAGGCCCCCTCTTCAATAGATGAAAATAATCTGTGTAATGGAGACAGGGAAGAATACCATTAAAAACAACAAACCACCCAATATAGCCTGTCTCCTTTGAGATAATAAATAGTAGAAATTCTGAAGTATTTCCTTGATTAGCAGACAATTAGATCAGGAACTTTATTCAATTTCCTAAAAGAACTGAGGCCTTGTCAAGCAGGAAGAGCTAACTATATTGTGGTGTTTCTACATAATGGTTTTGTTTGAGGTAACATATAAAATCTCTTGCTTTTACTTTCTCCAGTGATCAAACAAAAATCCATGACTTTTCTGTGTCTTCCATCCAAAGTGAAGTGATGGTGATGACACTTAGTATTGGCACCCGGGACTATGCAGTATTGTTTGAATTAAAGTCTTAACAATATCAGGACATTGGTTGCCACACCTACATAAAAATGGTGTTTCCTTTGAGATTATGATCTCAGATGCCCAGGAAAGAACTCATTAATCTTATTTCTGAGAATTACTAAATAGTGTTGTCACATACTTCATACTTTAAGGCTTAGTTGAGGTGTATTTTATGTCATGCACTAGATGCCAGGCTTCTGCTATTTCCTGACACAGCCAAGTGGACTGGCTCCATGGGGGTAAGAGGACATCTGGTTGCTTCTCCTTCATTCAACGGGCTTGCATGGACGTAATGTTGTACAGACTTGTCTGAAAATTAGATGAATGTTTTCAAGTATGCCCCCAGCTAAGTGTAGCCTCCTATGAACAATTCTTCTCAACCCCTGTTCTGTGGAGGCCACTTGAAGGAGAAGTGAACAGGGCGGAGAGTCGGCCTTCACTAAGCCTTTGCACTAAAATGCCTTAGCTGGGGACATTTTAAGAAGAAAAAGCATATGTGAGCACATAGCTACTCTGCCCTGCCCCTGGGTCTTAGAAGAGGCCTACACAAAGGCTTATCTCTGTATCTTCAGTGTGATCAGCTTAACTGTGGGGCCCTGATTCCTGTGCAAAGACTTAGCACTGTTTTAAAAGCTGGCTTGACCAACACCCAGGGAAGCCTTCAACCAGCAGTCTTTATCATTTTATTTGGTGAGTAGTATAGACCATAAAGATTTTCAAAATTTGTTGGAAACTTTCCATTTATAAATCTTTTATAAGAATAAACCAGTTAGTAGGCCAAGCACCTATGTTTCTCAGACGCTAAAACCAAAATATAAAGCAAGTCTAGATTGATCTGACACACGAAGCAGAGTGTGGAGAAGAATGAACTAAAATGAAAATACAATCTGGAAGAATAACTTCAAAACAGTGCAGGCAGGAAGAGAGCCCTATACCTGACCCTTTATGACTCTCCCAAAGCCCCGGGCTCTCATCTTTCACTGTTAGCACCATGGCACACTCCTAGGCAGCATGCGGGTCAGGGAGGAAAGGCTCTGAATTCTTACACTGCAACATGAAAAAAAAATCAATTTCAATCCTCCGAGGATGATATACTGTCTCTGAAGGTCACCAAATGCTATCAGTTCTCTGAGACCCTTGAGACTTGAAAGGAGATTTCCAAAAAAATTACCACACCTCAAATTTTAGCCTTTGGGTTGAAAGTATACACTGTATGTTACTTCTACCCGCCCCCCCCCCCCAAGTTTCTCAGGAGTTTCTCATCAGTCAATAACGGGCTAACTGCTATACAAATCCACATAAAAAATAATTTGCATCTTTTGGGGGAAAACTATTTTGCTATTATTAATCATAGGAAATGGCCTGTTGGTTAATAACAGGACAAAGTAAAGTATTTGTGTAATATTTAGAATGAACAGGGAAGGAATTAATACAATAAGAAGCACACATCTTATGTGAGTCTTTCATGGTGTCCTTTATTCCTTGGCTTGTATGTGACTTCTCTAAAGCCTCTTGATGTCGGTTAACCTCAATTTTCCTGGCTATAGATAAAGCAAACATCAAAATATTGTCATGATGGTAAACTGTCCATAAATGTTTTTCATACTTCTTATATTTTTTGTGCATTATGGGCTTTTCCTGTATGAATATATATCCACCATAAGCACATAGTTCTGCATAGGCCAGAAGAAGGTGTTGGATCTGTTGAAACTAAAGTTACAGTGGTGGCTATACGCTGCCATGAATGTGCCAGGAACCTAACATGCCTTCTCCTGCAAGAGCAGTGAGTGCTCTTAGCGAGCCATCTCTCCAGTCCCCAGAAGTGCGTCCCAGACTGATGCATTTCACCAGCCTAGGAAGTTACTATGCTTTGTAACAGAACAGGACTGACATTTTTAAAGAGTGGATGAGATGGCAAAGTGGAGAATGGAACTTAGAGCAAAGTACCTATTGTTTTAAAACAAACTTAAGACTGGAGAGTTGTAGTCTGAGGGCACTCCCCCTCAGGAAGCCTTCTGAGTATGATTGCATGTAGGCAATCAGAGAAAGTGTGTGTGTGGGGGGGGGGGACCTGATCCTATCTACTTTTAAGTGCAATGACTCTTAATCACTTTTAAAATCACCTTTGTAAGCAGTCGAGGATGGGATATGTAGAGGCAAGACAATGCATAGGGTTTGGAGATTCTATCATAATTTAAACCCAATCAGAAGACAAATTGAACTGTTGCTAGCTGCTGTCATTTCAAAGTTGTAACAACCAAAACTAGCAGTTAAACTTTCCCCAGAGCATCTGTCCACACTGCCAGAGAAGTACATGCAAAATGTTTGTATATACCTTGGTCTCTGGTGAATGCTCAGTTCTCTTATACATTGTAGGAGATTGAGGAAACCTGTTACAAGGTCTACCTGATTGTGTCTATCCTAAACTCAGTAGATTTCACATCATGCTTTGCTGTCTTTTAAAAGTAACTTTCTGTTAGGATGACTATTCACACTATTTCAGTTAAAGCCAATGTCCTGTCCAAACACAATACGTTGCCTGCTTAAAACAACTCTTGCCTGGACTCATATTGAGGAGCACAATGGCTTCCATTTTGGGTTGCCATTCTTATTAAAAAGGACTTTGACTTGGATAGAACATGAGCTAGCAGAAATCCCACATCAGTTGGGATCAGCTGTGTCCCTTACTCCTAGGCTAAAACTTTAGCTTAATTTAATTTGGGGGATTATAATATACTTATGTTATTTCCTCCTTCCATTTCCTCCCTTCTCCCCTCCTGATATACCCTTCTCTCAAATTCATGGCCATTTGTCTTCTTTCCATTAATTCCATGCATATTTCAATATGTATGTCCATAGAGTCCTAAATATACCCTGCTCGGTCTATATAATGGTACTTGCATTATGTTTTCAAGACTGGCCATTTGGTATTGGCTAACCAGTTGGTATGCTCCTCCCTGGGAAAGGTTATTTCTCACACTCTCAGCATTCCTCAGTTGCCTGTAGTCATCACATTAGCCTTCCTAGGACCACAGTGTTTGCTGGCCTAATCATTCTACTAAGAAGACTCTTATTTCCTACCAGACTGTGTTTGGAAAAATAGGCTTCACTCCTAAAATAGCCAGCTCAGTCCACCTTGGTGTTATCACTGGGTGAACTTCCCTGATCCTGGTAGCTTACTGCACGAGAACCAGCAATGGATGGTGTCCAACCTGGGCAGCAATGAACATCATCGCAGCAGCACGTTGATCATAGCAATCCCTGCCTGGGACAGTTATCTTGGAAGATGGCCTACTAAGAAGTTATGTGTCCAGTAGAGAAGAAACAGCTGAGAGCTTCCCTCCCCAGAAGAGAGAAAAAGAATTGTGAATCCAGGCCAGTAGTCACACAGAAGAATCCCAGATAAAGTTTGGAAGCTAATATGAACAGGTGGTGGGTGGAACAAGGGAGAAAATCGAAATTCGGTTATGGCATTGCGATGTGAGGTGCCAGCAATCCAGCCAGTACACAGTACAAGTGAAGGATTCCCATGTCTTACAGAATTCAAGAGTCATCAGTGTCTTCGGAATCCTTCATATCTCAAGGGTTCTTGTGTTATAGCTGTGTCCAGCATTGATAAAATGTCCATTCAAGTAACACAGATAATAGTAATCCTAAAATGGCAGTGGTATTTGCAAGAATTGCCACACAGGACTCTGTGTTCTCAACGTGTTACTCATTATGATGCAAAGGTAATTGTATATAATAATAAAATATTATTCTTCCTTATAATTTTCACTTGGGTAAAATTTGAGTCCATGCCAATGGATATGGTCTTTAGTATTTATCCTTTTTCATTGTTTTAAGGAAACTGTATCTTAATATATTATCTTATTAGCCATGATTAGTTATTAGTTATTAGTTCTATGTAAAATATAATTATTATTTTTTTAGATTCCTGATGGGTGTTTCATGTCCTGGGACCTTCTTTAAAATTCTGCTAATGTATGTGACTTGTTTTCTCACGGATGTTATTAAATGAACAGTTTTCAGATGAAAGAATTATTCTTTTTGCCCAGGTAACCAGACAATAATTTTCAGGGCCTTAGAAGAGACTCGGGAGAGTCTTCAGGAAAATGAGAAAAGCAGATGCCACAATAATGCAGTCATGAGCTGTGAGAGCTAGGAGCTTCTAGAAGCATCAAAGGCCAGCAGTGGCACTTCCTCTCCCACCTCTGGAAAGAACATGGCTTGATCTTTCCTTCATCTCAACCCTTTACCCCACGTCAGGCTGCTGAGTGCCAGAAATTTTAAGTTAAAGCCTCAAGTTTAAGGACATTTATGTAGTATTACAGAAAACAATCTTTGCTAAGATTTCCAGAAGAACAGCCAGACTTACAGAGAATGAAGAAGCAGCCGCCAATTTTAGGCTTCAACTGATTTATAATTTTGCTTGAAAGTGTTTCAAGTCTTTCACTGACAAGATCAACCTTCTTCTAGTCAAGTAACTTGCATTCTACGCCCTTTTCTGAGCAGTTCACTCTATGCCATCTATGTATTTCTCTAAAGGGTTTATGACTACATACTCTCCCCTGGTTTGAAACTACCATATGATGTCTTGAGTGTTTATGTTGCAGAGTGCAATATAAACATGCCACCATCACCCTGTTTAATTGGAAGACCACATTGGTTTACTTCTTAGGCTACACGAATCTTCCTGACTAAAAAAAAAAGATGTTTTGGTGAATTTGTGCCTTTAAAAAAAACAGAAAAATAACTTACTGCAAATGATACATTTTCTGTTTTTAATTATATTGCTCTTTCCAAAAACCATCCCTCCATTGTATTGACTGCGCTGTACAGATTGTGTTTTAAAGTCATTTTTAGGGGAAGGTATGGTTACACTAAGAATGGTGTCTAGTGATGTCGAGTCGGATATAGGAAAGAGCATATATGTAATTTTGCAGTTTATGATACTCCAATTGCCTCTAGTTTCCCATTAAGACGGATATTCTAATGCATGTTTGTAAATATTGATAAGAAATACCTGAATTGTGTGCGATCTGTTCTCAAAGCATTATGTTCTATAAACACAATCCAGATTCATACTTAATTCCAACTCGGTAGTCACCAGACTGTCACTTCTGAGGCAGAAGTCACTATAAACCCTCAGTCAAGCTTGTGGAGATTGTTAAGTATTTGGTAGAAGTTGTTTTGTCTGTGACAGGAAAATAATGCCCAATAGGAAGCATGAGATTATTTTGCCTTCTATCAGTTACTTCATCCTCTATTCTATGTCATCCTCAAGTCAATAGTCCTGGGAATCTTGCCAATGCTCACTTTGGAAATAGTAACTGCTAAGAATATGAGATCTATTAGGCCCTAAATTATGTCTAATTTTACTAAACATGATAAATTCATTTTTTCTAAGTGTTAATATTCTATTTTGTAAAATGAAACTAACCATGATAACTAGATCCTAGAATTAATACAGAATGAAATAATTCACTTATAGAACCTAATGTGCATTAGGTCATTTTCTTTACCCAGGTTTAGTTAGGAATATATGAATTTACATGTCAGACAAAATTTATTTATTATTTTATTATTTATACAACAGGCTTTGTCCTTGTTAGAAACTCTAAACTAGATTAAATCGAGTG
Source organism: Acomys russatus (assembly GCF_903995435.1). NCBI lineage: Eukaryota > Metazoa > Chordata > Mammalia > Rodentia > Muridae > Acomys > Acomys russatus. Next base: position 22,181,235 of record NC_067160.1, on the reverse strand, counting down.
TCTATTAATCTAATTGAGATCACAAGAGCCTTTCCATCATAAAATGCTGTCCCCTCTTCTGAACTTGCACCAACAAGGTGAAAGATGCAGTAATTCTTTTGGGGGCTACCAAAATGATGAAGTGGGGATACCTGTTAATTCCATCCTTACTAGAAGACCACATCATTCATAACAGCTTTAACAATGAGGCACCCTGCTGTGCACAAATATTTTTGCCAGGAAATACTGGAAAGGAATTGCCGTAAGTTGGGAGAAGGGAGATGTTTTCAGAATCTTGAACTATTCACGTTCCTTTTGACAGTGGTAGTGTCCAATACAGAAACAGACATTTGTAAACATATAATGGAATGGTCATTTATATTCACTTTGGGAAATTTTACTTGGAGCTAAGCTCTGTCTCTCAGCCAACTGGGTTTCTGTGGGTTTACAATTTTCCAAACGTTAGATGAATAGAGAGATGCCCAGACACAATTTATGCCCTGAAGGAGGCTGAGAGGAAAAGGAGACAATTTGAACATAAATACACATAGGAAAGGGCAGATAGAAGATAAAATGTGAAGGAGAAAATGCCTTCCTGGAATATAAACGTGTATTTTATGGTGTACGTTAATGAAAGAGGTAGATCCAGTGGAATATCTCCCTAGACACATAGATTTGAGCATATTAGGATCCCTGAGTGTCAACTTCTCATGGAGCAGATCCACTTTTAAAAGAACTAACAATAACCTCAAACCATATATAACCTAATAACAGTATCATCTGAAAACCACAATAGCAATGATGCAAAAATAAAGGGTAGTTATGCTATTGAGATGTACAGCAAATATATCCCACATGTAGAGTAAGCTAGACCAATAGGCCCCAGGCTTGGTTAGATATGAGAATATCAAATGCCTTTTCCCTCTTTCAAGCAATTTTAGAAGTATGCTGATAGCACGCACACACACACACACACACACACACACACACACACACACACACACACACACACACGAGGCACATATATTTTAACTGACCTGACTTACCAAAGAATATATCTTGATACCTGGTAGTTTTTTTTTTTTTCCTTTCACTCTTCAGTGCTCATTCAGTTACTTTGAGAGAACACATAACTCGTATCTTTTACTTCTTCTGAATCTTAACATAGATGTCCCTCCTGTGTGTAGAGACGTATATGTTCCAAACAAAGAGATTTCATGAAACATGAAGATGATTTCTCCAACCCGGACACCTTCTAAATGGGTTGCCTTGCTTAGTCTATTAAAAATATTACATAATGTTGAAAGTAAAAAAAATTTTCCCATATTGGAAAATACTAAATTGAAATTGTTATTTTCAATTCAGGTTCTTGCTATGCCCTGGTTACTTAAAGATAGTAAGTTTCTAAGCCAGCGAAGACAAAACAAAGAAGGGAGGGTGCCTGAAGTCGCCCTTCAGTGAGCAAAATTGAAACCTACTTTGGCTGTGTTTAAATTAAAATTCTAAAGTGAGACAGCTTTCATGGGCATAACTTTAGCACGTTTATTTGAAATTAAAAATAAAGTGAGATTCTATAATCAGAAGTCAGCATGATTGATTTGAAAATAAAGGCTAGTTCGCAATTAAGTTGCATAACAAATGTTTTCCCTAAGTAGAATGAGCCGGATCAATAGGGCCAAGGCTTGCTTTAAAAGCTATGAAGATATACATTGCCATTTTTCTTTCCTTAACAATTATTTTCAGCAGGTGTGTTGGAATTAATATTATCTTTATTTTCATAACACTTTTAGAGTTTATAAAATTAAGCCAGATACCTTTTAGTGGAAGGATAAATTCCATTTATTTTCTGAAAGTCAGGAGATGACTAATTCAAGGATAGAATAACCCATTTTTTTGACAGATGATTGTCATTTTGGTTTGACTTTTACATTTTTTTAAATTTTTTTATTAATTTATTCATATTACATCTCAATGATTATCCCCTCCCTTGTATCCTCCCATTCCTCCCTCCCTCCCATTTTCCCCTTACTCCCCTCCCCTATGACTGTGACTGAGGGGGACTTCTTCCCCCTGTATATGCTCATAGGGTATCAAGTCTCTTCTTGGTAGCCTGCTATCCTTCCTCTGAGTGCCACGAGGTCTCCCCATCCAGGGGACATGGTGAAATATGGGGCACTAGAGTTCGTGTGAAAGTCAGACCCCACTCTCTACTCAACTGTGCGGAATTTCCTGTCCATTGGCTAGATCTGGGTAGGGGTTTGAAGTTTATGGCCTGTATTGTCCTTGGCAGGTGCCATAATTTGAGCGGGACCCCTGGGCCCAAATCTGCCTATCATAATTTTCTTCTTGTAGGTTTCTAGGATCCTCTGGATCCTATTTTATCCATAAGTTCCTATGTTGAATACATAGTCTCTATTTGATGGTGCATTAGAGAGATGGTGGAAACAACATGGAGGAAGGAGCTCACTGGACACTGGCTTGAATGCTGTATTGAGATATTGACTCTGTCTTTGTTGGCTTCCTGGCCACCATGAGGGGAGCTGATTTTCTCTGCCTTGCACTTCTACACAGTAAATTTCCTTACCGCAGTACCAAAGGGAGCCACCAAGTGACTATGGACCAAAACCACCAAATTGCTAAGTAGCAAACATCTCTCCCTTTTAGCTGTTTATTTCAGGAGTTCTGCTGACATGTGAAAAACTGACTAGCCTAATTTCTTAAAGAACAAATATGTAGATGAAAAGGAAGAAAAATCAAGTTCCAATTAGAGATAACTTTTTATAATAAATAATCCTGTGAAATTTGCTGTACATAAGAAGTGAAAACACAATGCTCTGACGAAATACATTGTATTTTCATTTATATGAACTATTCCCATATAAATTACTCTAATTTATATGATCTAGATGTTGCATGATTATTTCACTTATTTAGGAGTAAGTGAATTCTGAATGTTATTTCAGAAATAAGCAGCATTCCTCCAAAATATACATAAAACACTGGAGACTAAAATGATCATTTATCTCCATTAAGGCAACTTTTTCCTAATGAATTTCTGTTTTTATCCTTGAATATGTGTTAATAATCAGCATTTTAATTAGAGTTTCTATTGTGATAAAACACACGAACCTGGAGGCAGGAACTGATGCAGAGGCCATGGAGGAAGAATGAAGCCTACAGATTTGCTCCTCATGGCTTGACCACCCTGATCTCTTAGAGCATTCAGCGCTACCTGTCTAGGGGTGGCCTTGCCCACTGTGACGTGCACCCTCCTGCATCAATCATCAATATGTAAAATGCACCGCAGGCTTGCCCAAGGGATGATATTGGGAAAGCATTTCCTCAAGTGAAGATTCCTCTTCTCAAAGCCTCCAGTTTGCATCAAATTGACATAAAAGTAGCTGGCAAAATTATTATTTATAATATATTTTAAATTGTTTAGTTAATACCATAACTGAACTAAGGCCTCTGTTCAGGATATCTTTACATTTATTTTCTTGCGTCTCTCTCTCTCTCTCTCTCTCTCTCTCTCTCTCTCTCTCTCTCTCTCTCTCTCTCTCTCTGTGTGTGTGTGTGTGTGTGTGTGTGTGTGTGTGTGTGTGTGTGTTTTGAGGCCCTGTGTCACAGCATAGGAAACTTTCTGGAGTTGGTTTTCTTCTGCCACCCTGTGGTTTCCTGGGACCAAACTCAGGTCATCAGGCTTGGTTAGGAAGGATGTTTACTACAAGAGCCATCTAGGCAATTCCCAGAAGACTTCTTTCTACAGAGAGATTTGTGATTTATCCTAACGTAGTATCACGTCCCTGTAATTCCAGCACTAAGAAGGCTGAAGCACTAAGGAGGTTGCAAGTTCAGAGTAGCCTGAGTGAAATGATAAAAGTTTCAGATAGATAGGCAAATAAATAAATAAATAATAAGTACTGTGGTTCTAACAATTTCTGAACTATAATTTAATTTGTCTACATGTTTTAGCTCAAGACAAACATGTCAAAGTGACCAGTCGAAATATTTCAAGCATGTTACATTTGGGAAAAAAAAAAAAAAAAAAAAAAAAAAAAAACTCTTTTGGGGACACTGGAATGGTATGTACAATTCAAAAAATTTAAAAGAGAGTCCTTCTGTTAAATAAGATTATAAAGCATATTGGTGGGCAGCTATTAGCAAGATGAAGTAGAGCTCACATGTTAAAAGAATAGCTGAATTTGGGCATGCATACTTTGTATATACTGATTTTGAAATAAAAAGTTTAATTATCAACCTAAAAGTAAACAGAAGTAAGCCCAACTTTTTAAAAAATACATACTTTTACATAAAAAATAAACTGAGGCCTTTTTGAGGCCATTTTTCCCAGTGTTCTAGACTGTATACCTTTGCCCCAACAGGCAAATTCCATTAGGGACAACTATCTGTCTCTGAGCTTCTACTCTTGTCCCAGGGAGGGGGAGTGGATGAGGCTTTCTCCACATTCCAAGCACAGGGACACTGGCTTCACAAAGAGTTGCTTTATCGATTCCACATCTAATGTCTGAATCCCTTGGGGGCAAGCCAGGAGGTGGAGACTTACATTGGAACTACTCTGTAGGGCAGCAGAGCCAAGCAAGAAGGAGTGCTGGGGAGGCTTTGGTCCCAGGGACCAAGAACGTGTTTTCTGAACATGCATCATCTTCTTTGGGCTTTGCACTCTTATCAAAATAAAAGACCCAAAGGGATTTCTGCCTGGCTTTGTTTGTTTGCTCTTATATCCCCAGGATTTGCAGTAGGCTTTGCCCGTACTTCTCAACAACAAATTAGAATCCCAACTCCTTCTAACCATCTGCCTACTTCTTAGTACACTTCTTGGAAACCAGACAAACCCAGAAATCTCTGGCAGATCTTGTTTGACAGTCCTGCTTTCCATGTGTGGATTTTGTTTTCTCCTTAGGTATCATTGAATCTTGTTCTCCATCTCTAGCCCGTGGCTAGCACTGTGCCTATTGCAGAGGCACCCATCTTCCTGAACAAATCCTCTGCCTGGAGTTGTGGTACCACCTGGCCTCACCTTTAATACCTGCTTTGTTCCAGAGAGTTGAAATCAGAGCAGAGGATAGTGTCTCCTAGAACATCATGTTTTACAAGAAAATTATCTGGAGACTCCAGTGATGTTCATTTTAACTTCTTTTTAAAGGGGTAGATTGAGCAGATTTTCTTGTGGTGATAAGAAACAGTAATATGTAGATGGCAGATCTGAGAATCGAGAAAATCTATAATTGGATAATAGTATGATTTCAGAGGAAAAAGGAAAAGTGTGAGCAGGTTGGAACAAAATAAAATTTACCTGGGAAGGTATAGAAAGAATAGAGGTTTCTGTGACACCCCTCCTTAGCACTTTGTGTTTCCTGACAAGTGTGTGTGTGTGTGTGTATGTGTGTGTGTGTACGTATCATTGGAGTTTTGAGAATCTGTGGTGAAGGAGAGATAGACTGTCCTTGCTAAGTTGTGGATGCGATTGAACTGCCAAATGGCCACTGTTTTTCCTCTGTTTCTGCTGCTGCTTTGATTTAAGGATATTTTTTTTGTAATTCCTGAAGGCCTGCTTTGCCAATTCATACAGTTGAAATGTGTCTTAGTTTGGGGTTTATTGCTGTGAAGAGACACCATGCTCACTATAAAGGAAAACGTTTACTTAAGGCTGGCTCACAGTTCTGGCAGAGGATTAGTCCACTGTCATTGTCTTGGGAAGCATGGCAGCACGCAGGCAGACATGGTACTGGAAAACAGGTATTGGCAGACAGGTATTGGAAAAGAGCTGAGAGATTTGCATCCATATTTGCAGGCGGCAGGAAGAGAACATGACACTAATCCTGGCTTGAGCTTCTAAAATGTCAAAGCCCACTCCTGGTGACATATTTCCTCCAAAAAGACCACACCTACTCCAGCAAGGACACCTCCTAATAGTGCCACTCTCTGAGTCTTCGGGGCCATTTTCATTCAAACCACGACAGAATGGTAATACTATCCATTTTATGCAGTTATTAAGTAGACCATGCGAAGTGAGACTCCTAAGGTATTTAGAATATCAATGGTCTGTACCTTACCTATTGTTAGTTGACCACACACAGCTTAAGTTTTCATCAGTAGCTGTATCAACTTCTACATTAGCGTTTAGAATATTTTAAATAGTTAGATAATCTTTGAAGCACAGCGATTTTACTAAAAGAAGCTATTTTTTTTCCCAAAAAATGTCGTATTACTAGCCATAGTATAAAATTCTTGGATTTCAAATACTATATTTCAAATTTCAAATACCATATAGAATTAAAATAACTATGTTTGTGCATAAAATGTATACATTATATTTTTGAACTACACAAGAAGCGGCTTAATATGTTTAGCCCTAAATGGTAATTCATTGTATTTAGATAGCAAAAAGAAAATAATTTGGCTTCATGATTATTATTAATGATTACATGTGACTTTTTTCATTTTGCTAGAAAAGCAAAGTATTTTATATTTAAGAAAAAGCAGCCAATTTTCACCAAGGGCGCTCTGTTTATCATATTGACTCTCCTTTCTTTAAGCACAACCTTTCAGAGCTTTTGTATGGCTCACAAGGCTCTGAGAGGACTGTGTTGTGAAATCGACTTCCTGGAATACTGATTAGCCCTTCTGGTGACAGACAGCAGAGGTAGGACTGGTGGAAATCCTCATGCCGGAACAGTTTCCTGAGAGTTGACTCATATTGGGCAGAGAGGGAAGTTAGGGGATAGGAAATCCTCCACAGCAATGAGGCTTAGTGCAGGAGGTCCAGATACATCTGAAACAGCTGCTAAACTTTCTAGAAGGTTTTCTGGTTTCAATCAATACTTCTGTCTGTTCCTTGACAAATATATTTCTCTGTGTCTTCCTGGTTCCTTTCTGTGGTCTTCAGGCTCCTTTTCTATCCTGGGCCATTTCTAAAATAGACAGCTAAATGTTGATGAATTTGCCTAAGAGTTTTCCTGGAAAATGCAAAAGAATCTAAGGCATCTTGTACACACACACACACACACACACACACTCACACACACACACACACACACACACACAACTTGGTGTCCCCCAACTCCCAAGGAAAGTGGCTGGGGAGAGAAAGAAAAGCTGCCTTTGCCTAGACACTGGAAAATGAGATCATTTGGCAATTTTTTTTTTCTCTACCTGCTTTTTCGAAGTCTTGTTTCCCAAGCCCGTGCACTTTCATTTGTTGGGAAGATGCTTAGAAGTTTTCATTTCATAGTAAAGTTTATCTTGATTGCTTGATTTCATGGTGAACGTGTTCAGCTACGTCACCTCTCTGGAGTGAGGTTGGGTTGCCCTGTTCATTGTCTAAGACGCAGGCAGCCTTTTGAAGCTGCTTCTTGCTGCCCGGCACGGGCACGCTCTGAGCTTCCCTGTGCAGCCTTTAGAATAGCCTTTCTCAGAAGACCTAAAGCTCTGCATCCAGACACTGATCAGATCAGCTCAGGCCCACACAATGACACCCATCATGAAAAGAGCCAATCAAAGCACTGAGCAAGACTCACCAAACTGGAAAGGGGTATGCTTTTTCAAAAAACAAAAAAAGGCACTTGGTTAACCCCTGCCTCTCCCTCCCTTCTTTCACCATACACATCACACACACACACACTCTCTCTCTCTCTCTCTCTCTCTCTCTCTCTCTCTCTCTCTCTCTCTCTCTCTCTCTCTCTCTCTCTCTCTCTCTCTCTCTCAGCATGCACCAAATATATTCTTTTCCTTTCATTACTACAGTCTAAAGGAAGTGCTGTGTCAGTGTTTTGATGCATCCAGGGACTGAATGTAAACAACATGGTACAACTCTAGAAACTGCCATCATAAAATATTTTAAGAGGCAGAATAGAGTAAAATAAAATAAAAATGTCTTTTTATGTGATATCTCGGAGTAATCCAGGATTTATGGTACCTTAACCTTTAGATTCCAAAATATTAAGCTATGTTTCTTGGAGATAATAACTCGGTTGTCCCTCACTTATGTGTCTTAGATAAAAGCCTACTGCCACAGAATCCATGAATGTTCAAATACCCTTGCGGGCCCTTAGTAGTAAATCTTATGGAATAGCTTATGGCCAATGTAATGGCCCACAGTAGCCTGCGAATATCATGAATTCTAATAATACTTACATCAGTAGAAACATGAAGTAATGTCTCCATTGTAATTAAATGATGTATTTAGAGCAGTGGACTAAATGGTCCCCTAGTGTGTTGGTGATATATTCTAATAGTCTTCTCTTTACAGCCCCACACGGTAATATTCATGCTTTATTCTGGAGGGCTTTGCTTCTGACTGAACATTTGAATTGCAACATTAAGTGGTAAAGTGGATTATAGCGAGACCCCATGAATATGGATCCTGATCAAGAAACTAAGTGCTTAAAAAAATAAGATGTTACTATTTAAATAGAGTGATTACAAAAACATTTTTATATGGAGGAATGTCGGAGTCTTTGCCCTGCTTTCTATTCTGTATCCCAAAAGCTGAACATATTTGCCACAATTAAAAATTTAGTAGGGTGAAACACCAGACCTTAAATCACTGTAATTTCTACTGCACTTATTGAATTTAATTTGGCCTGTTTGAGGTACAAATTAGTTTTGATAATAATTACTGTATTCCTTTTTTATAACATGTTCATTTCCAAGCATATAGCCAACCATAGAGTATATCTGCAGGAAGGGGTCTTCTGTTACCAGGGTTGAAAAGAAATTATCCTGCAGCTGATTAGTTAAAAACGTCACATTATGGGGTTTCGTTCTTTCGTTTCCAGCTAAATCAGACACTGAAGCAGTCCGTAGCTTGAGGCAGTAAGTGCCCACGGAACAGCTGAGGGCACTTCGGTCTCTCCAGGCTAGTGGGTAAGAATCTGTCAAAGGAGACTATCGTCTCTGGCAATAGAGTAAGACGGTGTATAAAATGCAAAATTGTAACTGAACAGAACAATGTCTGTTTATTTGATAAAATTAAATGTTTATAAAATACTTTATCAGTTAATGGGTATTATATGTCTCGGGTAACTACTAAGAATAAGGAATCTTTTCCTCTCTGTAACTATATTGGTGCTTACTGTACATCTGTCGGGGGGGGGGGGGTTCTGTGGACAGAGCATGAAAGCTGGGCTCTACCCACTTTTCTACCCAACAGAGTGACTGTTGACCTGTGGGCCCATGTGCTATGCTGTCTATATGTGGTATATACTTGGGTATTTATCGGTCTGTTTATATCTCGGGTTGACATTCTCTCAGTTCTTGGAAGGATACCATGCACACCACTGAGACTAGCATGCAATGACTTTTGTGCACCTCACTTATTTTACACTTAAAAGAATTTATATACCTTATTTCTTAAATTGGACTTTGCTGAATTAAAAAAAAGAGGGCAACTGTACTACAGATCTGGGAACTGAAACAATGTGTCCTTGTGCTTTACACACGGGGGGGGGGGGATAACAGTTAGGTTGGGGTAAGTGTACATTAACCTTTATTTCTTATTTATTCATTTGGTATTGCTTTAAGCAGGGCATTTGTATTATGTACTCAAGGTTTTGTAGAATGTCACAGAGATGTCTATTTAGGTTGTGTTGGCAAAACCACAAACTTACTGCTCTAGAGAAAAGGAGAGAGAGTGAAAGAGACAGAGGAGAGAGAGAGAGAGAGAGAGAGAGAGAGAGAGAGAGAGAGAAAGAAAGGAGAAGAAAGAAGGAAACGGAACTGTGCAGAAACATGGAGCCTGGTCAAATACAGCACTCTAGCTAAATGAAGAGCTCTCTATCTATTTGGGCAGTTTTGACAGGGCTTTGGTTGGCAAGCTAATTCTTTGAGTACCACCCTTGAAAATCATGCTAATGAGGCTCTTCACTTCATCAAGTAGGATTGTGGACCTTTTTGTCTGCATCATTAAGGCCCCAAATTGCCCCATTAGCAAGGCCTGAAGTTGCCCCACAGGGTCAATATTTAATGCAGGTGAGCTTGGGTTAACTACCATCAGAAGCCTCTGGACAACAAACAGTGTTGAGTGCTGGCTCCAGGAAAATTCATTTCCTCCCTAAATTTCCCCCTGCAACATGCTAGTTTCCATATTGGAATTATATTTTAAATTTATTTTGTGGAAGATAAACACTTGAGACTTATTTCATGTTGCTGGTCTCAAAAGAATGAATTTTAAGATATAAGAAAGAAAAATTTCCATGAAGCGCTTTACCTATGGCCCATAGTTTTAACTTCTCCATCTGTAAAGTGGGAATAATCTTACTGCCTTTTAAGAAACTTGGGAGGATGATGTTTTCCTTAAATAATGAAGTGGGGAGTCAATACAAAATGATAAAAATAACAAAACATAGCATGGTCTTATGGAATTTTTCTGTAAGATTTTACTGTTTTAACGGCTATCCTTATTAGTTATTGAGTTAAAATTCACAAGTTAGAACTGTGTGTGGGACTCCGGCTATGTCCAAATGTAAACTTCAGAGTAAGATAATAACACTGGGGGAATATATAAAGGAAGGATGTTGCACATTTTAAAACATAAACACAAAATTTTTCTCACTCGTTAAAATGTGAAGTGGGAGGGAAAGGCAAAATGATTCTTCCTGCATCTCTCTTGTCCGTTGGGCTTCCTGAAATCTGGCTAATACTCTATGGCTGCCAGTTTTCTCTGGAGACTCTCAGTGTTTGCAGGGAATAGCAATTACCTCTGTAAGCATGCTCAGCAGAATCCACTGGTGAGGCCAGGACATGAAACCTTTCCTACATAGCAACGGAAAGATGAGAGCGCCAGCTCCAGCTTCCAGCAAGTATGTGAAACAGAAGCTTCAAGATTATACTCCACATCTGAGTAGAGATAACATTTATGTTACTGTGTTAAGGTTAATTCCTGTGCATTTAGGGCCCCTGGAATTCCTATCACCTCTATGGCTGGTACCTGCAAAGTCACTTCTGCTGCTGAATGGGGCCCCAATTAAGAAGTGCTTGCTGGTGTCCTTCTAGCAATATCTTGTGAGTTTGAACAATTTTAGTGAAATAAATGTAACAAGGAAAAATGAGTTCTCTTTAGCCTCTATTCAGCCAAAATTAGCCTCCGTGGGTTCTGGCTCACAAAAGCACCACGGGCTTCTGGCTGTGCTCTGTAGCTGTGAAATAGAATCAAGATTCCATTAGGCATCCCAAGCTGCCTCCTTCTCCAGGGCAGACAATAAAAATGACAACAGGGGATTGTCCCTCAGCCAGTCTAACAAGGGGGAGGGTTCTTTTCTAAATGACTAGATGTCTGTTTAGCTGAGAAAAAAAATTTAAAGGGGCCATGGGCCACATTCTCTTTAATTCTTTGGCTCACGTGTTTGTTTCTAAGGTCATTTTTCGAGGGACCTTGAATTCTGCCTCTAGTGTACATATGAACTATAGCGCCGCTCCCACCTACACACACAGACACACACACACAGACACACACACACACATGCATACACACACACACACACACACGCGCGCGCACACACACACACACACACACACACACACACACACACACACACACAACCACCACCACCAGGACTTTTAAGACAAATGTGTGCTGAGACAGAGTCCAGATAGTCACATTGTTCTGTAAGAAATATTAGAATTTTTAGCAATTGCTCATGCATTCTTAATCATCTCCTTTTCTTTTCTTTTAACTTGGAGATAAATTAAACAAATTCAACATTGGGGATAGATTTTCTGCATTGAGATATTTTTGATAATAGTGGATATAAATGAATTTTTTCGGACAATTGTGTTGAGGTGCTAAATGGAGTGCAATGGGTTTTATATCCTGGGCTTTGTCATACCATTGCACGCTCCTATGCCTTTCCAGGGGAGCTTGTTTTTTTTTTTTTTTTTTCTGTTGGAGGGGGACAGGTGCTTAGTTACTTTAAACTGCAGAGGCCTCCTCAGTAGAGGATTACCTTGCAGAATGTCTCTATGTCATAAGTTCTGGGTCAATTTCTCAGTGTCTGTCCTATACCAAAAGTACAAAAGACTAAGCGTATATATTTCTTTCCAGTCTAGGACAAATTTAATACAACATATTCAGACCTTACATAAATTTGATTAAACATTCTTTCTCTTTCTAATAGGCCCAGCAAACAGAGTTTTGTACCTCCCTTGACAGTTGCCATTGAATAAAATTTAATACAGCCTGTCAATGACTATCAGAAAGTTAAAGACTTCATCAGCCATTCACAGTGATTGCAGTGCTTCACACAGAGTTATCAATGTACATTCCATGGCCACTTCTTAGCTTCCATCAAAATTACTGGCAGGAGCTAATATTATATAATCCATGGTGTCAATTACTAATGTTACTGGAAAGTAAATCATACTGTTTTCATTACTGAATTGGCAATACTTAGAAGTTGTAATATTCCATATAGACAGTCTTTAATAAGCAATTATTTATGTACTCCCTTACCAGACATTGTTGAACCAGGGCATTTCTTCAACAGGCAGTGAAACTTCTTGGCAATAATTATTTCTATGAAGCTATTCTTCGATATGGCTTCTACAAACTTGCACAAAAGAATAAGATTCATATCATTCTGATACTTTTGCTAAAAAAAGAAAAGAAAAGAAAAAAGAAAGGCAAACCAAATAGCACTGATGTTAATATTTCAGGGACTTATATTTTGAAGGTGATCAACAGCGTCCAATTAAACTTAATGTTCATTCAATAGGAGGAATTTGTGCCTGGTACTATAAACCTAGCCAACTATTTCTGCCTGGTGAGATCACAGACCCTAGAGGAGAAACTACAACTGCCATTTTCCTAAACTCGTATAATTTCTGACTGTATTCTAAAATCTTATATCCACACATGCACAGATAAGTATAGCTCTCATTAGTTACCAAAGAAGCTTCTTCTGGCAGCAGATGTGAACCATCTCAGAAACCTACTAATGTTCAAAATACAGAGAACAACTGGTATGGAGTGTCCAACCTCGGTCTACAACAACACTTGTGTAGCTAAAGCTTAGGCAACACTTTGAAAGAAGGGACAGAAAGAATGTACGAGAGAGGACCAGGGCATCTGTTAATAGATAGTGTCTTCTATATTTGACAGAAAAATATTTCACCCATGAAATCTCAAAAATGTGATTACTTGAATAAGAGTGCACAATAGTAACACAAGTTGACATGCCAATGTGGATGGGGGAAATTTCAATAGGCCCTAGCCATAGGTGACAAAACACAGGCAGCTAATGGCTGCTAGAAGAGGGAGAACCAGTCTTGTCTTCTCAGTCTGATAGGTTATCCAATCCCAAATGATCAGTCTTAAACATGTGTACACATGAGCAACACTATGTTTAACAATAATAATTAAAGAAGAAGTCATGAATTTGAGGAATAGAAGGTCACAGGAGGAGTTGGAGGGGATGAGTGAGGGGTGGACATGATATGAAACCTATGAAACAGTAGATTTGAGTTTACCATTTAAAACTATAGATTAGACAAAACGTTCAAATTTGTGAATGTCATTTGTGTTATTTCTTTTAATGTAGACTGACTGGGAGTGGGAATTGTTAGGTCCTAAACAGCAACACTCTGGGCTATAGGAAGACAGAGCAACTTTTGGATGAGTACGCCATTTTAGTCCTGAAGTCTCACACATAGTAGGTTTTGGCTCTCTAGAGGGAAAGCAGAGTAGAGTTCTCGAAGGCAGAGCCCCCCTGTGCATTCATGATGGACTGATCTTACACTGACAGTCTTCACCTGCAGCCGGACAGGACTTGAGGTGTCCACAGATAACCAGGTAATGGACCCTTGCCGCATAAATGACATTGTGTCCATGGAGTCTAGCAGGAGCCTGGCCCTGGGCCTACAGAGGAAGCAGGACCTTGGGAGAAAGGGGCAGAGAATTAACGTCTCCATGAGAAGGATGTACAGGAACTCTTGAAGGACTCCAAAGTCTCACTGTCCCTTTGACAGAGAAGTGGGCCAGGATACAAAATGTTTCTTCATAGCACAGAGGATGACTAGCGATAGGAAACTGTGGTGATTACAGGACTATTATTTGGGTGCTATGGTTGGCTCATCATTCTGTGTTCACAACACATAACCTTGAGATGTCCAGGATAAGCATCTTCCCCCTTCTCTGTCTACCTCCTGGTCCTCTAGTTTGAATGAATGAGGCCCACCATTCAGGGATTAAGTGATTTGTTGAAGACCGCTCTGATCTTTCAGATTACCAGGCCATTTCCCTGAGCAGTACTGGATCTTGGTCAAGGTGAGGTGGATGAGTGTAAGTGCTTGCAATGTGTTTATCTTAGCCTGCTTTTACATTTTGCAGATCCCAGGTCTGGTGGAGGAGGGGGTGTGAGAGGAAGAGGTTTAAGTTGTAGCAATTGTTCAAGCCCTAACTTTACTTACTGTTTACTGTTACTCAAAAATCGTAAACTGGAATTTAGAAAATAGCACATTGTGCAAGGATTTTCAAAGATTATCTTCTTTTTTCCTTTTTTAGAAGATTTCACAAATGACTTTGGTTTTCTTTCATTTTGTTGTGTTGAAACAGGGCTCTTGCTATGTAGGCCACCCTGGCCTAGAACCTACTATGTATCCCAGGATGGTTTCTCTCCTCAACTTTTTGAATGCTGGGATTACTGACATGTGACCCCACACCCCGCTAGGTGATTTCCTTACTGGTAGTGTTTTACTGGAAGTTAATTCATACTAAAACATTGGAAGATTGTCTCATAAAAATATTGACGAGCTCAAAGGAATATGGTATAAAGTATTTTCTATGTTGTATTAGCATAAGAGAAGATAATAACAACTGTCCTGAGATTAGAAGCAGTATCTGAAAGCATTCTGTAAAGCCAGGAGATTTGGAAGCCCTATACATTTGCCCACCAAGGGCTCTGACATGTCCTGCAAAGACAAGGCACACTCAGGTTCCTTAACCTGAGGCAGAGTTGAGCAATCGAAGGCTACCCAAGCCCAGAAAGAAGGTGAGTAGAGCTCCTTGCTTCTGTCAGCCTTTGTCTGAGGCATATCCTTCGCCTTACTACTGTGATTACTGAGGGTGAAGAAATTGCTTCACTGTGAAGTGTTCTCTGGAGATAATAGTATCACCTAGTGCTCCGGAGTGCAGTGTGCTTGAGGAGAGCACGTGGAAAGTCTGCTGTGAGCTCATAATGTCCTTAGGAGGGAAGAGAAGTTTGCTTTTGAGAAATGTCAATGCAACATAAAACCCTCAGCATCACACGTTGACTTAACTGCTTTTTTGAGGATTTGGTTAAATTCAACAATTTTTCATTTCCCTTCATCCGATACAATACATAAAGCTCACCAATCTTTAGTTAGTTGTTAACTATTTCTGTAATATCTCAATGTGCTTTGTCTCACAATATAATTTCATAAAATATGTTAAAAAACATTCTTTTTAGTGGAAATAATTTATGCTTATTACAAATAGCAAAGCTATGAGTGCTTTCCGTCTAATATTATTTATTTATTTATTTATTTATATTATTTTTTTTTTTCTGATACAAAGGCTTTGGAGCAATCCTTCCTTCCCTGAGCACTTGACTGAAGTAACTAGCGCTCGCTCATGGTACAGCCACTGGGTCAGTTGCTACACACTACTTCTGACTATTAAACTCCAGAATGAAAAAAAAAAGCAACAGAGAAAATGTAATGAATGTACGAGGGCTGAGGAGATGGTTCAGTTGTTAAGAGCATTTGCAGAAGACCCCAATTTGCTTCCTATCGCCCATATTAGGTGGATTTCAACTACCTGTTTAATCAAGCTCCAGGGGGTTGGACATCCTCTTCTGGACTCTATAGTCACCTGAATTCACATGTTAGACACAGATAATCAAAAATAATAAAAAAAAATCTTTAAAAATCATTTTAAAAGAATGTAAGGAGGAAAATAAGTAGAGAGAACACTGGCATTTTTCTTCTGCTCTTTGAATTGAGGGAGTCAAGATTCCTTAACTTGCAAGTAAAAGTGATCTACTGAGCACAGGAAGAGAAAGTGAATTTTTATCTTTTAAAATATTCATAACAGGTATGTCATCTTCTATCTAGAAATTCTTTATGCAGAAGTAATTCATGATAGTGATTCTGACTGCAGCTGTGTATATATATATATATATATATATATATATATATATATATATATATATATATGTAGACACCTATAATCTCTTTAAAGAACAGTTTGTTGTCATTTGTATTGTGATAGAAACAAGTTTGTAGACTGTTTGGAAAAATGTATGTCCTGTACAATATTTCATGTTTGGGTGAAAACTTAGTAGCCTTTGGTCTCTGAATAAAAACACTAAATCACGCTTCAAGTGAACTGTGATTACAGTGCATTTGGGTTTTATTTTATTTTATTTTTTTTTTTATTATTATTTTTATTAATTTATTCTTGTTACATCTCAATGTTTATCCCATCCCTTGTATCCTCCCATTCCTCCCTCCCCCATTTTCCCATTATTCCCCTCCCCTATGATTGTTCCTGAGGGGGATTACCTCCCCCTATATATTCTCATAGGGTATCAAGTCTCTTCTTGGCTACTTGCTGTCCTTCCTCTGAGTGCCACCAGGTCTCCCCCTCCAGGGGACATGGTCAAATGTGAGGCACCAGAGTACGTGAGAAAGTCATATCACACTCTCCACTCAACTGTGGAGAATATTCTGACCATTGGCTAGATCTGGGAAGGGGTTTAAAGTTTACCTCCTGTATTGTCCTTGGCTGGTGTCTTAGTTTGAGCGGGACCCCTGGGCCCAAATCTGCCTATCATATTGTTCTACTTGTAGATTTCTAGGACCCTCTGGATCCTTTTATTTTGCTGTTCTCCCATGCGTCTCTCATTTAGAGTCCCAATAGGATGCCTTCCCCTCTGTCGCATTTGGGTTTTAAATACTAAGCAGTTGGTTGCTACAAGCAGAGAATTCTGGGTGTTAGCTCAACATTTATAGACTGACTTACACAAGCAAATTCCTAGTATTTGTCCAGTTTTTCTCTGACCTCCAGAAAAGAAGTAATCTGAAGACTTCTGATCTCCTTCTGGATTCTAGTCTGTTTACTGTGTCAGGATTGTGAGTTGTCAGCAACTGCCGTGAGCGTCATGCCACAGGATAGGGACAGAGGCACCAATTGCAGCCTCTGATGGCATTTGAGAGTTTGGCTACTGCGAAGCACTGTAACTGATACTTAAGTTCTTTGCTTTGGTGCCTGCCCTCTTCTCATCTAACACCTTGCTGCTCTTAGCACTAAACAGCATCCACAAGCTTCGCTCAGTCCTTACAACACCATTGTGAGAAAATAAGGATTCCCAACCCATACGGAAAAAACATGAGGAGCCATCCAAGTGTCACATATAACTCTTGCTGATCACTCATCTAGCAA
The DNA here is from genome assembly GCF_903995435.1 of Acomys russatus. Classification (NCBI taxonomy): domain Eukaryota; kingdom Metazoa; phylum Chordata; class Mammalia; order Rodentia; family Muridae; genus Acomys; species Acomys russatus. Next base: position 22,163,837 of record NC_067160.1, on the reverse strand, counting down.
GTAGCATACTTATATTAATCTCAAATGACCTTTACCTCAAAAGCTATGTCACTATTGCCTTTCCAAACACAATGAGGCATCCATTTTCTATATAGATTATTGCATTTTCTCCGATGCATTAACATATACAAACAACCACACACCCCCTGTGCTCTTGAGACCAGCTCATGTCTTAGAAGAAATCTTGGTGTCATCATACTTCACTACCGTATTCTTCATTTCTCTCCCCTATACCTGGTTAGTGAATTTGAAGATGCAGTATATTTACACAGTAAATCTTACCTACTTTGCCTGCTTTTGGCACGGGGGTTCAGACAGATGAAAGGGCTGCCCAAGCTCCCCCCATCTGACCACTTGCCCTAAGAGGGCATGAAAGAACTTAATGGGAAAAGTTTGACGCTTTATCCCAAAACAAATATGGGAGATTATCTTTAGAATTAAATTATCCCAGTGTACACAGATTGAGGATTTAACTCTATCCAAAATAGTGGGTTATTACAGATATTGAAGCCAAGCTCTTAAGGCACTGTTTATTTTATTCTCTGTAGTTTTTTTTTTTTTACAAGGAACTATTAGGCTATTCTGGCTATTTTGAGGGCCGCTTTTTGGTATGATCCCACTGGGTATGCATTCGTGCACTGCTCTAGCGAGTGGGAGCAGCTTTTGAAAAAGTATTCCCCTGATAGCCCTAGAAGCAGACAAGTATATCTTGAAAGAGAAAAAGGAGATTCTATTAGGTTTGAGAGTCACGAGTGAGAAGGGGAAATTTGAAAAGTATGAACTATTCCACACACTGAAATCCCAGAACCAAAATACAACCAACAGTGTTTGTGACAAAATAAAATCCCCAACAATTTTCCCCGGTCCATTTCTGTTGCTGCGTTTTAGAGATGGATGTGTGTACACACATCTGCATCCATCTGCGCATGTGGCATGTATGTTGTCTGTAGCATACACACCAGCTTCGTTATATAGTTTGCTAAATAACTGCATTGGAAAAAGAATCAGGAAGAAAAATAAAGCCAAATGCAAATCAACGCAATATTGTCCTCACAGAAGTTTTGAAGAGCCAAGAAATTATCTTATCTGTGAAAGAGCAGCTAAGAGACACATACAAACAGTAAGAATGTCCTCTCTAGTACGCTTTTTGCTATAACTACTTGTTAGCATATTGCTAACAAATGCCACAAATCATACGTTTTTTTCCAATGGCTGAGTTTTGTCAATATGATCACAAAAGCAGAAGAGAAGTTGAAGAAAGGCCAGCTGAGAGGAATCCACTCAAAACCTCCATTCTCTTCCTCCTTTGAACTCTCTTTACCCAGCAGAAATGACACATGTGAGCCAGAGCACGTTCAAGCCGTTACCTGGGAAATTTTTACACGTTTTAAATGTCACAGAACCTAAAAATAAATTGTCTCCACTTTTCTTTAAACTTTATCTTAGTTTTCCATTGTGAAGCATTTTCAGCAACCACAGTTGGTTTTGTTGTGTGGTTTGAGCACATTAGATGTTCTGCAGAAATGGTGTTCCCATGTCTCTTTCCTTTCGCAGGACCGCGTTCTCAGTGGTACATGGTGGGGGGCTTCTGGCTTCCTGCTGTGAGTAGGGCAGGGTGACATGGGTTCTGCATGGTCACACTGTGCTCACCTCTCACCATAACCTTGTGCTTACTCAAGTGATCAGGGCTATGGCATACTGCTCTGTGCATTCATTCTGAAATTAGCAAGTAAAATCCACATGTGAATGGGTGGTTAAGAGTAACAGCAGCCTATTGTATCCAAGGACCAATATAATGACATGTTACCTAGCTTTATCTAGTAGCAGTCAGGTTTGTTATTTCTGTTCCTTGCAGATGAGAATCAAAGACTAATAAAAGATTCTCACAAGTTATTAGTCACTTATTCACCTCTCCATTTCTTCAACAAATGCTTTGTTGAATTTGTTGATAATTATTGGACCAAGAAACTGGGCTCTGTTAGTAAAATAAGTTCTATGACACTGTTTTTACATGTGTTTTAGCATGTGTCACAGCATGCATGTGAAGTCAGGGGACAGTTTGCAGAAGGTGGCACTCTCCTTTTAGCATGTGGGTCCTTGAGACCAAGTTCAGGCCATGAGGCTTGCGAGCAAGTCCTTGTCCTTACTAAGTCATCTCACCTCCCATAATACTAGGACCTTTCTTTAACTTTAGTTTGCAGTTGAGTTACTTAGAAGATGAATTAAAACACACATTTCATCCCTTTACCGAGGGATTATTTTTATTCATATAGTCTGTAAAAGGTAAAAGAATTTCCTTTTTAAACAAATCACATGAGGATCATGTTGGCAAGCTAGAACTAACAGCTCTAAACTGAGGCCCACACCCAGCTTAGGCATTTACCCCTGGAACTGCTAATAGGTTGTGCTTAGCAAATAGGCAACTATTAATATGTGATATGACATTTGTCAGTCGTATCAATGGTTTCTTGATAGAATAGCAAATACTATGGAGTCCAATATTCAGATCATTCTATATATTGCCCAAGCAAGAGATACTCAAATTTTCCTACTAATTCACTTTGGAGCCAAATATGTTCCATGAGTTGCTCAGTGCTGATTTGACTTCACGATAAAACTTTCTTGACAAGAACGAGAAAACTTTTGCAGTTTGTTGTAGCATCCTGCTTGTGAATATTCTAGAGCCTGTGCAAAAACTTAACACCTTAATACACATAAAACCAAACAAAGCACCCTCCAACGTAAAGCTGTCACAGTGATCTTCAGCACACTGACACACAGCTAGAGTCACGTGGGAAAGGATCTCATATGAACTGCCTTTCTCAGATTGGTCTATTGTTATGTCTCTGAGGCGTTCTCTTAATTGTCAATTGATAATTGATATAGGAGGACTCAGCCTGTGGTCGGCAGACATTTCCACCCATAATCAGGTAAGTCTGGACTGTATAATAAAAGTGGCCAAACCAGCCATAGAAAGCAAACAGAAAGCAAGCAGGTGAACAGCATTCCTCCACTGTCATTGTCTCTGCCAAGTCCTGTCTCCAGGATTCTGTCTTTTGGAAACTATCGTAGAAACAACAAGTGAATTAGCTGGTCCAAAATTTAACCATTTCAGGAATGGCTTCACTCTCATGAACTTCCAGAAGGAGACATGACTTTGTGAGAGGGACGAATGGCTGAGAATCTTAACTAAGTGGCACGGGCTTCTGCTATGTTTGGCACATATCTCCATTGTGTGCTAAGGACCAAGCCAGAGGGATGCAGCTCCTCCTAAGGATGATCCAGTTCCACAAAGCCGATTTGAATACTGAAGTATACACATTAAATGAATAGCCGAGTCTCACACTTCATCAGGAAGTTTTCGTATGTATACTATTAGGCTCTTTCCAATTTTGTTGTAGTAGTTATGTGAATTTTGCACTAATCTGTTTGTTTACTATTTCTCTGTGGTACATAAGCATGAAAGGAAATATGCAAAAATTAGAATAATTAGTGCAGTTTAAAACCAGTAAAACAGAGTTAATGCAGGCAAGCTATAAAATACAGTTCAGGAAAATAGTCCCATATATGCATTTAAAATATTCTAGGAGGTAGAACAGTTTCTAATTTAGTTATCTGTTTTTTCTACATATGAATAACATAACTAAATATTAATTTTTATTGCTATTTGCCATATAAAATATTTATGTTATGCAGATTTTCATGTTCAAATATTTCTTTTAAAATTAATTTAATAAAATATTTTGGGTTTGTGTTCCTTTAAAGCTCCTGATAGCCTCTTATAAAATGACTCCAAGGCTAGAGCTCATTTACAGAGGTGAAGAACATAAAAAGCATAGTTGAGAGAAAAGTGGAGAGATTTCTTCTCTACTTCCAAATCCAGTCTGACCAAAAACTCTGAGGGAATAAAAAAAGCCAAGGAGAAAATGAACAGTGCTTGATATTATACTCAGAAAATTAAATTGTAAAATAAGTATAACTTGCTCAGTGTATATAATGCTATTCATATACATGATTTCAGGCTAATCACTTGGTATTGGACAGTCAATTGATGTGCTCTTCCCTGGGGAAAACTGTATCTCCCACCCTCAGCATTCATTAGTTGCCTGTAGTTCTTTGTATATAGTTGAGGCTTTCCTCCATCCATGTTAGTACTGCTACCAGAAGTGCATAGCAAGGACCACTTGAGGGGCCCACAATTCTAGACAGCTAGAGATCTTTCTACATGGCCTTCTCCATTGCATACAGAGTTATCCCCAACCTCCAGTATGGGGACCTGTTTCCCTCCTTTACAGAAGGTGACCTAGCATCCTTGTATACAGATGAACCCAACCCAGATTTGCCCAAGTTTCCACTCTCTACTAATAATTGCACATCTGGTTTTCCTACTGCTGCAGATTGGAGATCACATGCCCTTCATCAACTAAGTTTCTCATTTGAAATCTATCATGAAAACTACTTGAAGGAGAGTGGTGGTGGCGCACGCCTTTAGTCCCAGCACTCAGGAGAGGAGACAGGGGTAGGCAGATCTCTCTGAGTTCGAGGCCAGCCTGGTCTACAGAGAGTGTCCAGGAAAGCCAAGGCTACACAGAGAAACCTCGTCTCCAAAAGCCAAAAATAAGTATATAAACAAACAAATAAGAAGAAAAGGAAAGGAAAACTACTTGATGCAACCTCTTTACTAACTCCTAAACTATCCTCCCCATTCTGTATCTCTTCCCATCCATTGTTAGTATAGAGCCCATATTTTTTTGCTTTGACCCGCCCCCCATTATGGTTTAAATTTCCTTTACGCTAACAGTGCCCCTTTAAAAAAGTAGTTTAATCATCCCAAAATTCCAGAGCATTCCAGTTTAAATCATTTCATGGGAACCGAGAGAGATGGCTCAATGGCTAAGAGCATGAGATGCTCTTGCTGAGGGCTGGGGTTCCATTCCCAGCACCTACCCTAGGTGGCTTACAGCTGGTTGTTGCCTCAGCTCCAGCCGAACACTCTGGTCTCTGCAGGGGTATCCTCCGTCAGTGTGAGGCTTTCCTTACCTTTTGTACATATAGATATTTACAGTCAGGAACTTTATGAGGCTTCCTCTTTCTTAGCTTTAACTCATGTCAGTTTGTCTAAGAACATGTTCTAGATTGAGCCGTCTTTCCATTCTCCACAGGGTCACTTGCTCAGCCTCCAATCACTTCCTGGAGGTGTTTCTGTTCTGTATTTTTTTCAATACTATCATCATTTGGCTCCATTGACCTTTGGGCTCATGGAATTTTTGTGAACAGGGTGAATAAAAAGATAAATGAACACTGTTTCATATGTATATATATATATATATGTATATGTGTATATCTAGATGCATGTATGTATGTATGTATGCATGTATGTATGTATGTATGTGTGTATTTAAAATTTATTTCAACTTGTGACAAAGCTTAAGGAGCAGCGGACTGGCTGGACCAACATCAACTTATCATCAGTTGCTGGTTATCAGAACATAGAAGGGAATATGCTGCATAAGTTATCAAAGATTCAACGGCGTATTTTGTCTTTCGTTTTGTATCTGATGTCAGAGTTCTCATATGTAAAATGGGGATCATTATGACCTATGTGCCTTAACTGTTCAAACTGGAAAACATAAGTAATAGCATCACTTATGTTACGATTAGAAATGTACTGAATCCTCCTCTGTCTTAGTTATTTTGTATGGTTGATACCAAACACGTGGTAATAGTTAGCTTCTTACTTTCAACATTTTAATATTTATTTTGTTAAATCTGACCAAGGTTTTCAAAACACTTTTATTTCATGAGTCTGTTCTGAGATACACTTTACATGTACACACATATATGTATTAAATTCTTCTGCTTCACAAACATGATACACAAGCACTTATCACGGAACCACCACACACTCAAATGATTTGCAATACTGTACATCTTGGCACCTGTAGGTAACGTATAGTGTAAATATAAGTGTATTAAAAAACTAAGATCAGTTTTAAATACCCAACACTGTTTCTGTGAAAAGTAAAAGAAAATGCGCATTCTGCATATAAAAGTAAATTACTCAAAAAAAAAGTAAATTATTCAAGTTTGTGACTCCTACTATAAATGTATAAACTAACTTCTTTCACTCTGTTGATGTCTGTATAAATAGTATACACATGCAAATAAAACACACTTTCAGTCTTCCATAATTTATAATGTAGTACAAAGGGTAAAGTTGCAAATACACAATTAATATGTATCTACTGAAACACAAATGTTGCTCAGTCGCCTATCCATGATGCTTAAATCTTTGTTACTCAACCTGTATGTGCTTGACTTCAGGATGTCTCATTTTCTTTTACAGGTTTAACATCCCTGAATATGAAATTTCTTTGAAATGTTCACCTCTGCCTATGAGCAGGTGCTCACTCTATAACACGTACACTGTCCTTAGATACCACTAATGTTTTCTGAATTCCCGGAAACCTTAAGGCTGGGCTTTGGCTCCTGCTGTTCTGCCTTTTATTCCTTCCATCAGTGATGCTAACGGTAGTGAGGCAGGAGTGGCCTTGCTCTTACTAGCAATAGACCTCTACACTTAATTATGCATGGCAGTTAATTGAGAATAAGAAAGTCTGATCAAGGTTATGCTGCCCTGGGAGGTTACAGTGATGATGTTCTCTCCTTCAGTCACATTTCATGGTGCTATAGATACTGATGCTTGTCTTAGTCTATCTCCACAGAAAAACTTACTATTTGGCTCTAAGGGGCCCCTTATCAAACAGCTTTCAGCTTTTGTAAAATCTCTCTTGGCTGCATAGAATCTCCCCCACCCAAGGTTTCATGTTTGCTTCTAAAGAATCATACCTAAAATCAAGATTCTGCCTGCTTACACTATTGGCAGGCCCTTTAGGCAGGATCTATCTCTGTAGTCCCTCAAAAATTGAAGCCTTTTCAGGGCAAAAGTCCTCTAGTGTTTAAAGTTGATCTGGGTACCTCTGTTCTCCAAAGAAACTCCTCCCACATGCCCAAGAGAATAATCCTTTCCCGTGCTCAGGCTAGGAAACAAAAGCCAGCCAAAACACTTTCCTGCAAGCAATTCCTTCTTTCTTTCTTGATCTCAGTTTTTGTTCTTCAGGAAAGCCCAAGCCTGCCTAATGGTTTGGAAAGATTTGTTAGAAGTCAGGAAAACACAGTGAGGATACAAGATATATTGGTTGTATAATAAATCATCCTAGGGTTTGAATAAGGAGGTTACCAAAGCCCTATCAGTGCTTTAGCAGATCTTTGGTTAAAAGAAAAATGAGTTCAGTGTTGGATGGGAGAAAAGTGAGTGGAGAAAAAGAATTCTGTATTAGTTTAGGCTACTGCTAAGTAAATCTTCAACCATAGAGAAGTGTATGGGGATGGAAGGGACAAGGCTGGAAGTCAGCAATCATTCTAGAGGTTCCTGAGTCTGGAAGTTGAAAGAAAAAAAAAAAGAAAAAAAGACAGGAGGGAGCTAAAGACAATAAAGGTGCTATTTTGAGGTAACGAAAAGTGATGATTTCACAAACAGAAAGACAAGCAGAAAAGGGGCACCATTTTGACAGGGAAGAGAGTGAATTTAGGGGGACAAGACAGGATTTTAATTAGCTATGGGGAAACAATTAGATGGGTACTTGCTAAAATAAGGCGTCCTCCCTTGCTCCCTCCATCATATCTCTAGTTCTTTCTCGGCTAGGAGTTAGGGATTAAACCTATGTTCTTGTGCATGCTCAGCAAGAACTTTAACACTAAGACTCAAAGCCTGGGCTTGGTTTTTTTTTTTTTTTTTTTTTTTTTTTTTTTATGAAATTTCTCTATGTACTAGTGAGATGATTTGGGAAATAAGAGACTTTTGACTAGCACAGTAGTCAACATGCAGCATATTACCTCATTTGTGCAATTGTAACTTGTTACAGAAAACTTTCAAGATGTGTGAGTTGTGTGTGAGGAACTGTTAAATAGGCAGCACATCTGAAAACTAGACAAGAGAAACTGATACGATTCTATAGTTTGGAAATTGAGAATAGTGGGGGTTCTTCCTGTCATCAGGAATTGACTTTGGCGAGGAGTGTGAGACTCCTTCAGGTCTTTCCATTCTACATTTTGCTATCTGCTCATTAGGTGGACTTTTTGTTGCTGTTTTTCCTTTCCTATAAGTCCTTTCATCATGTTTACTTCTCATGGACTAAGACATCCAAATTTTGAGATAAAAATGAATCTTTTCTTTTTATGAGTTCACTATCTCAGATCTTTCATTTAAACAAAAACACAGAGAAAGTTGACTTTACAGAGATAAATAGAAGATGAAGAAGTGAAATACTTTTTAGTTTCTAGGATAAAAATCATAGCCCCTCCCCCTCAAATAAAGCATACAGAATTAATTTTTCCTGACTCTTCTTCTCTCAGAAGATAGAACTGAGTATTTTATTCCATCATCAACTGGGGCCAGAATAAACCAGAGGAATGGAGGTCTGCAGTCCCTTGACTTCATTACATTAACAGAAAGAGAAAGCTTTTGACCCCAAATGAAAAATTTCTTTCCTGTCATTTAAATATTAGCCATTAAATCACTGCTTCCTGGAATCTGAAATAAAAACTCCAAAACTTTTGGAAATATCTATGAAACAATTTTCATTCATAATGTGTCTTCTGCACTGCAAATGCTAATATGATAATTCACTTTTTCTTCATTTGACAGCTTTAGTATGATGCAGCTTTTATAATGTAAAGATTAGTTTAAATAACGTGCTTGAAATTTTTAGTTAATAATTATACTACTTGAAAATTAATATTAATTGAACTTTAATGTGTCATTTTGATCTGCTTTTCCTTACATTTCTTTTCCTCACACCCAACCTTTGAGGGAGGAGCAATTAGTGTCCTTACTCACACATGAGAAAAGTCAGGCCAACTGAGCCTCTCTCAAAGACACATGGTTTGTAAGTATGATGAAAAAGAAAAAAAGATACAGATATAAAGGTGTTTGATTTCATTGCCTTTTTTTTTTAAACAGGTTGGAAGGGTGGTGGATCTAAACCAGGGCCTCATAGGATCTACAACCCAGTCCCTGACTTCATAGTTGCCTACTTGCACCTTGAATGTGCATATTTTCACTTTGAAAATGTGTGTGTGTATTTAGAAAAGTACTGAATAAATTATAAATTAAGTCATTATCTGTCATGATTATTGCTAATTTCTCTAAGAGAAGGCACCATTCTAAGGAATATTAAGACTTAATAGCTCCCAGCACCCAGAGGTCCTCTGTAAGACAGTACTTTAAAAACTTGGCCGTATGTGTTAGGATTGGCAGGAATTAGTTCTGCTCACAGCTCTGTCAGTTACAGAGAGCTGTTAGGATTATGTGTACAGTGGAAAATGTATTTGGAAGATTTTAAAAGGAAATGTTCAAATTTTTAAAAAACTTCAAATGCCATGTAACCTATTGTGAACTTTGATTTAAGATTATATGATATATTGCTGTTGCCTATAGTTTACCTGAGGCATACATTTTAACAGGAACACACAGATCAGCATACCTGATCTGAGATAAGGTAACCTGTTAGATGAGGTAACAATTCTTGACATTTCTGATATTTTAATTTCGTGTTTTAGTAAGTTGTTTTAAAATTTTTTTTAAATTTTTGATTAATTTGTGTTTTTATTTTTTTTATCGGGTTTTTTTGTTGTTGTTGTTTGTTTGTTTTTATTTTGTTTATATAAAACAATGTCTCACTTTGTAACCCTGGCTGGTTTGGGACTCACTATGTGGAACAGGTTGGCCTTCAACTCATGGAGAGGCACCTTCCACAGACTCCTCATGGTATAGATAAAAATTTATATGTGATAATCTTACTTAGTTATGAGAAACAGTATAACAGTTCTGTTCTTATATATCCTATGTTATTACCACACTTGGCAATTACCACTTCCACTCTTTAGACAGTGGTTAATAAGAGCAGGTCAGTAATGGTTTAGTCCCATGATAAACACTGTCTGGACTATTCCATTTCTCGATCATTTTGCATAATCAGATATTATTTGGAATATTTAGAATAACTGATTTTCCGCCTCCTCTTTTCTCCTCTTGTTTTCTTTGAAACAGGGTCTCTGGACTCTATAGTCTGTGCTGGCCTTGAACTTCCCAAAATCCTCCAACCTCAGTATGGGATTATAGGCACATAGCATGCCACTTAAAAGTAACATTCACAACTTACAGTTTTCTAATTAATGGCCTCATTTTGTAAAACGTTAAAATGATTAAAAGCTTAATTACCTTAAATCTAAAATGTGACAACATACCGGTAAAGACTGAAATGTTACTTTGTGACTTTGGAAAGGGCTATTTTTCTGTCTAGTTCATAATGTGAGATAGAATAACAGAGAAATGGAAGAGTCTTTGGATCTTGGTATTGTGTTAATGATAATAATATCAGACTATGATTTTATAACTGAATACAATGCCCATCTCTGAAACAGAGTAAGTTAGTTCCGGGTCAGTTGGTGGGTGAATGGTCTGGGAAATGTATATGTGACACTCATGTAGTTTTCCAGGGATCCAAGAAGATGAAGACATATTTTCAAAAGGTACTATAGACATCCAGCTTAGGGGATTTTATTTCTCTCTCTCTCTCTCTCTCTCTCTCTCTCTCTCTCTCTCTCTCTCTCTCTCTCTCTCTCTCTCTCTCTCTCTCTCTGTGTGTGTGTGTGTGTGTGTGTGTGTGTGTGTGTGTGTGTGTGTGTGTGTTTGTAAAGGTCAGAAGACAACTTTACAAGTTGTTTTTCTCCTTTACCATGGGTCCTGGGCTCCCATCTCACTGACCCACCCCAGAGGATTTTGAATGGCAGAGTTTAACAGTGTGGGCAACTAAAGTTCCAGGCTGGCCTTGAACTTCCCAGAGATCTACTGGCCCCTGCCTCTCTTAGTACTGGGATTACAGGAGTGTGCCAAAGCACCCAGCTTAGAACACACATTTATATTGTGTGTAGCACTTTGCATTCACATTTCTTCAAATAGGAAACAATTCCATGCGGACATACTTCTGTAGAGGATGCTGGAAAATATAGTCTGTGAATCCAGGGGAAAGAGAAATGGAACGTTCTGTGTGTGTATCTTGGTCATCTTTTCTACACACAATGCTTTGCTTAATATTCAGCATTGAATCTTATTTTATATTAGTTTGGATATCACTTAAACTTTCTGAATCTCAATTTCATTTTTTTAAGATATCCAAAACATTAATCCATTCTTATGTTACAGGATTTAGCACTATAATATATTTAACTCAGTATTTGGCAGTAGGAACTGCTCAGTAAGTTCACATTATTTAAACTATTTTATTTATATAAAAAGATACGGAGCTACATTGATTCAGGGCTTATAATGGGGTTTTCTGACTGCTGCTATGGCCCAACATCATCTACAAGTGGACAACATCACCAGCAAGATATAAATTGAAAGGTAGAACAGCATATGTGTATGTTCATTTTCTTACAGCTTTTCTTCTTACCAAATGTCTGGTAAGAAACAACTGGAGGAAGGAAGAACTTACTCTGCCTTGCATTCTGAGGTGATACAGTCCTCCATGGAGAGAAATTCATGGCTGCAGGGGGCCCCCAACATGGCTGTGCATATGTGGGACTTCTCAGCTCAACACATCTTGGCCAAACAGGAAGCACAGAGAGTGGACAGGAAGTACCGGTTACAAAACATCAAAGCCAGACTCCAGTGACCACTTTCTTGTGCCAACTTTGTCTCCAGAAGTTTCAACAACTTGCCAACAGCCCCAGCACCTGGGGTCCCAGGGTTCAAACAAATGAGTCTATGGGGGAATGTTTCACATTCAAACCAAAAGGTTTGACATGAGCAGCCATTTTAGTAATAGTTACTCTGGGAAGACTAAAAGCAGACTTCAACACAAATGAGAGCCAGGAAAACATTTGTCTGACAACAAGGTATTCTCAACTGTGTTGTGGAGAAAGCAGAGGGGAATGGGTAGAATTTGATGAAGTGTGGATTTCTCTGGGTTGCTTAGTACCTTTTTAAGGGTTTTTAAGGATTAAACTGCAAAGGTGGGTATGAGGAAAAGCAGGCCTGATTCTGAGTACTGACTTTGATTCCCTCAAATAAACATAATCTGCTCTGCCTCTAAATCTCACAATGTTATGTGGTGCAGCATCTCCCTCTGAACACCATGTGCATCTATGCATACACATACATTTGGGGCTTCTTGTGTCATTCAAAAAGCATACGCAACCATTTGTGTTTCAGTGCGAACGTGACTCAGGCAGAAAGGAATCAGGGTTCAGGAGGGTACATTTTGACACTAGGTAAAGGTAGAGATGGGGTGGAGAACAGGGGTAGGCAAGTGAGTAGACAGTAGGATTCTGTCTGCCAGGTATGCACCCTGCAATGCACTTCAAGTTTGCTAATATTGTCTTTCTTGTGTAGGACACAAACAGATGCAACCAACACTGTCACTTCCTAGGAAGAGTAATTTGCTCTACTTTTAAACCACAGCCTTTCATAAAATTTAAACACAGAGAGAGAGAGAGAGAGAGAGAGAGAGAGAGAGAGAGAGAGAGAAGAGAGAGAGAGAGAGAGAGAGAGAGAGAGAGAGAAGAGAGAGAGAGAGAGAGAGAGAGAGAGAGAGAGAGAGAGAGAGAGAATGGATTTTAAGTCTTCTTATCCACAGGGAGTTGGAATTTAGAATTTATAATGCACAGTACCCACAGGAGCCAGGATAACGCTGGAACAAAGCATCATGGGGGAAAGGTGCTTGCCATCCAAAGCATCACAGAAGAACTATAGCTAAGAGGATCACTCTGTAGCTCTCTTGAGCTGTGCTCCAGCTAGATGTATGCCCGTGTAACGTAACAATTACCTTCAATCTCCCTGATCTGAAGTAATCCTTGCTACATGCATTCCTCATTGTGAGTGATGAGGCATGCTGTTTGCTGAGTCTAAAGCCAAATGGTCTTTCACAGGCAAAATTTAAACTTGAAATGGGATTCTCTGACTCCCAATTCTGAGCCTATTTTTTCCCATGTATTCTATACATCTCCAAATCAGGTTGAGACTGGCTACAGATGGTCCTGGTTTGTAATGAGAAGGGCTGGGAGGCTGCCCTACCTCCCAAGGGAGAAGTCAGTAATGGAACTAACTATGTATTGTCCACTTTCTATACTAGATTTGATTTTTCACTATTTGACCAACTGTGTTTGTTTATTTCTCAGCACTGAAGGGCTTCCATTAGCTCCAGACTGATTGAACATAGACTTTGGAGTCAGGAAGAATAGAACATCTCCCTTCCCAAATGCTGATGTAATCCCTTTGCTTTGACTGACAGCTGAGTAATGTTTGCTGTTAGAAACTGTGCTGGAAATGAGCTGGTATTTACAGTCATTAAGGACGAAGAATTGTTTTGGTCACAGGAAACACAGTGAGCATAAATTTTTGGATGGCAACCTTTAAGAAGATTGTGCCTAAAACCAGGCCAATCCGGGCCCTAAAAGAGAAACTGCTAAGAGTTTTTTAAATTGGAAATTACCTTGTTTCAGTAAATCAAAAGATTAATATTTAAGAACCCATAAATTTTGCTCAGAGAGCATAGCCAAATATTATTATCATAACGAAAACAAAAACCTCAGCTCAGCAAATTAGTCACCAAAGACTGCATGTAAATTGACATTTTAGTTTCTTAACTAATGGAATCATTTGTCATTTTACTGAAGCAGTTCATTACAAAAATAAATTAAGAATAAGTAAATTGTAGTCATAGCAATCATGATGAAATTATTAGTAATCACATTTCCCGGCATGAAAGTTTTGTGCATGCTTCTCATCAGTAGATGCTATTCAAAATAACTTCAGAAATAAGCATCAATATTATGCCAAGGTTTAGGACTTTTTTTTAATTAAAGAAAACAGAGTAGAAGTAGAAAGAAAGTTTCTAATTAAAAAAGGGAAGGAAATGTCCTTCCCCTTCAAATACACACAAGTTCAACTGTGAGATTCGAATATCAAAATGAAGAAAATGAGAAATTCCCTCTACTACCTTAAATAGTAAAAAGAAAATTAGAAAGCAATGACTAGCTCATGCAGTTTCTAAATAAGGAAAAAGGAAATTGCATTTCTCTGGGTAAATATTTACTTCCTACAGCGTGCCAACAAAAGCTACTATTTTAGAAATGGGACAAGGTAGTAACTAACTAACTTGTACTTAGTTGATTTAATTGGAAATGTGCTGTTTCCTCCTTTAAGCCTTTGCTTTAATTGTAGAATAAGACATTTTCAATCTGATTTTCTAATTGCACTTGGGAGCTAGTATCCTGTTTATATACACACTGATGTGGGGGATGGCCTCATCGGTACCTTTGTGAGCTACATTAAAAGAAGGCCCTTCCATTTATTCCTCCTTCAGCATCCACTTACAGGACATTCTCACCTCTGTGTTTTCCAGAGGAAATGGTGAAACTAACATTCAATTCACGCAGTTAAGCTTTATGCTTCTGACTTGATATTTAAGCCAACAAAATTCCAGGTTGACTATGTAAACTTTAAGAATATTCTGAATTTCATGAAGTATAACTTAAATGCTGACATATATTTAATTGGTAAAAATAATATCTAAATCTGTATTACAGATTCACAAAATGTTTGACAGTGACTATGGCTATTTCTAGGTATGTCTTGGCTTGATAATCTAGTATAATGTAGTAAATAAGAAGACTTTTCCTTCCATTTTGCTTGTGCACCTAATCATGAACAGGAAAAAAAACAAGATTGCAAACGTTTCCATTTTTTTTATAAAAATGAAATATTTGTGGTGCTTTTTGATAGTTTCAGCTATAACCAGTGCCAGCATCTTTTACAAGTTTTAAAAATATTTTTGGGATAACAGAATGTTGGACCAATACCGGTCACACATTTGAAATAATATTTAGAGCTAGGATGATCTAGTCCAAAGTGAATTTAGGAAAAGAAAGCATCATGGCCAGACAGCAGAAAGGGGTTATGTCATGAGTTACATGAGGATGGAGAAAGGAAAGAGGGAAGGAGGAGGAAAACAATTGGGGAGGGGCTGTGAGTGGGCAGAGTGGGAGCTTGAGACCACAGAATGCTCTTGGGGCGGATCTCCAATTCAAGGACACGCTGCCTGGCACGCCTTTGACATTGAAACAGCTGCTTCTGCTCCTCCATGTGTTTGGACTCATGAGAAACCTGTAGCATTCCTAAGGACTCTTACACCTTCTTCCTGCTTCAAGAATTGGGTAATAGCTTCCAGGCTGTGGTCAGTGGCTTCACATATATTTTTCCTATTAGTTGGAAAAAGCATGTTTTCATATCTATATCTATATCTACCTATATGTATCTATCTATAGCTACATATATATGTTTTATATAGTGCCAGATAATAAGGGAGTCACTTGATAGTAAGAGAATATTTAGTTAATAGATAACAATATATTCTTAGGATGCCTCAGTACAGGGGCAACACCTAATGAGACATATCATAGAGCTCTTACCTACCTTGTAAGACTGGTGACAATGGCCCAGTGCAAAATAATACAAGGGTCTGGATCAATTATTGCTCCGTTTTTTTCTAAGAAGCTTCACAAAAGCTGTGAATTTAAATATGCTTTGAATCATAATGACTTTGAATTTAGCCCACGAACAAGTTGATTTATTTCTTACGGTTGAATGAAGAGTTTGTATTTAAAAGCATCTCTGGTTTCTCTTTTATTTTGTCAGTGGGAAATTTGTGTGGGCGGGCGAAGTGCTCGTGTGCGTGCATTCCTACATGTGCACACAAGGCTACTTTGGGGACCTCATGCAGTAAGTTACAGTGATGGAGCATGACAGTCAGAATGGCACACACTATTAGCTGGACCTCAACTCTATTACACAGCTATATTTGGTGACATAGAATCAAGAGACTCAAGGATACAAGGTCAAAGGTAGCAAAACATTACATTAATCTGCCCTCTTCAGAAAATATCAGTGTTTCTCCATGTAAGATACAGCACGGGCTATTTAATTACTAGAATTGAATACCAAGGATTTCATTTACCAAGTAAAATAAATAAATAACATTTTTACAAAGAAAATCATTCTCTCTTAGCTAAAGATTTGCAGTTATTTTTCTTCCAGAATGTTGGTGTTTCTTCCATTTTATGACGTTAACAGCTATTACGGGAATTGCTCATGATACTCCAATTGACTTGAAGACCTATATACATTTGTTCTTTCATTCCTTATTGTCCATATGGAAATGACATGACAAGTCGATCTAAAAATAAACCAAATTAAAAGATTATCTGGTCATGTACACATTCTATTAAGGTACATATAGATAAGCTGGTAAAAGTAGCAGGAGACAGCACATACAATTTTTAGCCCTTAAACATTAAGGGCACTGAATAATTCAATGGCCATATCACTTCAAAATACATAATGATTTCAAGGGAGTATGTTTCACTGTGGGAACATCACACCAACTTCACATTCTTAAAGAAAAAAAGGGAAGGAAAAAGTAAAGTAGCTGTTGTATTTATCACATTCAATTCAAGTAACTAACAGATTTTTTTTTTTTTTTTAGTAAAGGTACTACTGATTAATATTTCAAAGTGTGGAATCTTCTAAGTGATCAAATAGCTCTGAGGGATATGCATAAATGATACCAGGCTAGTAGATTAATCTGGCTTATTTAATTATCACTTAGTTTTCTAATGGTAATATAAATTGTAAAATCATAAAAATGTACGTTTAGTAGTTTAAATATTGCATGATTGGGAGCTGTAACTTCCTACCGTATTTGCTAAGAAGAAGGAAACGTGGGCTTCATCTATTAGTATGCAAGGATAATCACAGAAGGAACAGTTGAAAATGTGTTCCCAGATGTGCGCATCCTCCCTGCACTGCGGCCTCCCACTCTGCTCTCCTCTTTATTTCTGCCACAGGAGATAGAATTCTGAATGTCCACACTTTGGAGAGAAAGGCTGGAGGTAACTCCGAACAGTTTAGCTGGTACTATACAATCATTCTCACTGGCTTCAGCCATGGCAACCTCCAAATATAAATAAGTAAGAGAAGAATCGTATCCGTCTGAAATTCTTTCACATGGTCACTGCCTTTAACCTCCCTGGCTCAGTACAAAGTTACCCTGTGTCCTTTCCTTCTCCGGTTACGACAGAGCTATTTTCTGAGAACCAATTCATAACAAAGAATTTTCGTTTGTGAGAGCTGTGCCTCGACTGACGCCACGGGCCTTTCCCCACCCCAAGAGCCTTTTGTTTTCTACCAAAAGAATTACTCCATTCATTATCCCCACAGATGCTTGGCCTGGAGGCAGAGAAAGTCAGTAAAAAACAACAAGAAGCCGGAGTTCTCCACCAGCCTAGGCTATCATTATCTACACAAGAGATGATGAGGTTATAATGAAGTTGACGAGGCTTATTCAGAGGCTCGCAGATTGGCAAGAGGATAAAAAGTGTCTTCAATTTTCGTGTTGTCTGATGTTGAAGTTAGCTGTCATCGGGCGCTGGATTAGTCACACTCTGAGGCAGGGCTTTGGAGAAGGGGTCAGAACAAAGCTACTGTACTAGGGCATTTCACAGTCTGAGGAACAGAAGCATAGTAAATGTACTCTGTAATTTAAATCAAGGCGCTGCTGTGGGAAATCGCTGCCTCTCTCACTGGAGGTGTTAGAGCTGGGGCGCTGTGCTTCCTGACGTAGCATAGAAGGAGCCTGTCCGACTTTGCTCCTGTAATTGGAATGAATGCCGTGATTATATTGGATGAGGCTCTTCTGAATTCAGCAAAATAAAGACTCACTCGTCACAGAGGACGCATTAGATTATGCATGTTTTATGCTTTTTTTAATTCGATTGAGAAATTGGCTAAACATGAATGAAATTTTAATTGAAAACATTTCACACTTTGGCAATGTAGATGGTATTTGATAAGTGTTACTGTTTCCCACTCAGGAGGGAATTCTTAGATCTGAATAAAAAATATGTTAAGTAGATTCACAAATGAACCATTTACCACAATGAAATCCAGGAATCTGTAGGGCAAACAATTGCCCTAAAATTCCAACAGCAGACTTTTAAGGAAGCTGACCCTGACTTTTTGGAAGGAAACAGTACCAACATTTACAAACCAGCTTTAACCATTTCATTTAAGACATCTTCAAGATACAGAAACAGCTATTTTTAAAATGTTTTAATTTAAAATCCTAGAGCTTCTAAGAGATACGGTAGATGAAAGCACTTTGAAGAAAGCAAGTTGAGAGAGAGTCTTCTATGAAATGTTTACACTGGAGTAGAACACTTACTCTCAAACATTTAAAAGCTCCAAATGGAATCCCTGCCCCCTCACGGACACTCAGATTTCAGGCAATCCACACCACAGTCCTGCAATGACACCGACTTCTTCCATTGCCAGCAGCAGTCACTGTAAATATGGTTCTCATGGACACTCTCATTGTGCAGGGACACATACCACTCCCCCACACTCCTTGTTCCAGTTGGCTGGGTCAGAGGAAACAATTCTGATGGTTCTAAGTATCCAGCCGTGTGTGCAGGGCATGGTTTACCAGCCAATGGTCCATGAAGGACGTGGGTGGAGAGAAGGAAAAGGAAGACACTCAAAGTTGTTTTTCTTTCTTCTTGTTACTTGGCTTGCCTTTTTGAAAGGCAACATCTAGATCTAATACCTGTTTAAAGGCAGCTACTGCTGCTTCTTACTGCTCTCTTTCATATCCTGGTAAGATCACCTTGACTCAGCAGATCTGTAGTCCAATGGAAGAAAGAAAATAAAGACATTGGAGGAGGCTTTGTTGAAGATCCCCAGTCTTGATGCTGATTATCGATCAGGTGATTAAGGCAGATGAAGAGGTTTTTTTTTTTTTTTTTGAAAGCCAAAGCCTCTGATTGTGTCTCTCCAGTGTGCCCCAAAAGGGGTTGGGAAATCAATACCCTCAATCAGAGCAGAGAGTATTTCTCTGTCAGTCACACGGCTAAAGTGATTAGAATTGAGTCATAAGGCAATGAATAACTCACAGAGGCTTCCTGCTCCTCTTTTTCACCTCATAGACAGCCTAATGAACTCTCTAGGCTGAAGGGACAGTCTTACAACTCTGGTAGCACAATTAACATGCCATCAGATAAAGGCAAATTCCTGTTAGTCAAAAGTAAAGAGGTTAATTTCAATCTATGAAAAGATTCAGGAAAGATCTTCAGCCTGCCATGCAAATGTAAAAAAGTGAGAACACCTTTAAATGCACCTCTAAACATACCACCCCAGTCAGAAACAGCACAGATAACTCTTTTATCAAGTGACCTCATGATGGAAAAAAAATGACAAACCTCCCTCATCTAAAAAATGCTGAATATGGTTCCAGAATTCTCCAAAACAAAATGTATTTAAATATTAAGCATTTGTTTTGTATCATTTTATATTTGTTTGTGTGTATATGCATGTATATATAGATGTATATATATATATGTACATATATATGTGGTTATGTGTATACCTGTGGAGATCAGAGGACAACTTATAGAAGTCAGTTCTCTCTTTGCATCATGTCGCTCGCAAGTATCAAGCACTCACTATCAGACTTGTTAACAAGCACCTTTCTTGAGGAGATATTGTGCCAATCCCATATAATTTTTAAAAACAAACTTTTGTTTTCTCTGGACATACAATGGCTTCTGGAAAATATGGGCTCCACCTTTGCTTTTGGAGAGGGCGAGATCCTACACATGTAAGTATACAAAATATGTAAGATATGGGGCCTAAACTTCCTCTATATCCCCAAAACAAACCTGCTGAGTGATGCTGCGTGTCGCCATTCATCTCTCCAGCAGTGCTACTTGAAGTATTTAATATGTAGATGATTCATGAACTCAGGTGATCAAATACTAACCTCCTACAGCATAGATTTTTGTTTAACAAGATACATGACTGTAGGTTCTAGAGAAAAACAGTATACTGTTATCTCGGAAAAGCCACACAAAATTATTTACAATTAGCTTTGAAATTATGTGCAGTGCTACCTAGGAAGTCAGCACATGTAGCCGCTCTCATCAGGCTGATGAGTTGACTTTGCAAGTGGAGCCTATAAGCTTACGATAGAAAAGCCCTGATGTTACTAAGAGTGTCACCCATATTGCTACTAGCTCTTGTCACATGTGTCTTTGAGGACATTTTTGCTGTTGATCTGAGACTTCCTGTAGAATCTCCATACAACTTCCATTTACAAATCATTGACCTAGCAGGGAGTCTGCACCCTGTAGCAGTCCTCTTTTCAGGGATGTAATTTGCAGGAGTGAAGACAAGCCACCCTGTGGGAGGCCCCCTCATCCATTCTCTTCAGTAGTGTACTTGACTTAAAGTTGAATGTCCCTGCTTTGACTTCAAGGCTAGCAACAGGAATGATTAAAAGGACATAGAAAATGACTTTTTAAAAATATGATCTCATAGTTCCAAAACCATATAATTAGAAGGTAATAAATGAATTGATTAACCCCTACCCTACAATCGCATAGTAAAATACTTAGATGATCACGTTCTCTAATAGGCAAAAGAAGTCTTAGGCTGAGGAAGACAAGACCCTTTTCCCTTCCAGAGGATTTCTGGAATTTTTGTTGGAAAGCTTTCACACACACACAATATAAGCATCTTCATTTCCTTCAAAGATAATGCAGTGTATTAGAACATCATATATGTTCTACTGGGCCAGCTACAAATATACCCTGAGTTAATGCCTCTACTTTCTATGAGATGAGTAAACAGCTTTCCATTTACAACATGGTTCATTTACCTAAATAAAATTTCTTCTTGCTTCTCCTACTTTAGCACAATTAAAAAGAGACAGCGTGAACACATGATACCCATGTTTGTGTATATAGACATAGGCAGGCAAATATATTACTCACGTACATCATTTGTAAATTGTTAAATATAAATGTATTGGAACAAGAACACGAGCATGGATCACGAGCATGACACTAACTTTAGAAGTATCTCTCTTGTTGAACACTTATCACATGACAAGCACTTTCGTGTGAATTTGGCCTTCAGTTTTCACAGTAACCTGGAATACAGTCCTTGTCTTCATTATGCATATGAGAAGACTGAGGCTTAGAAGGTCAAGTGGTTGGTTGATGTGTTATGCAGCTGGTATGTGGCTTGCTGGTGATGAAATTCAAAGCCATGAATGTTGGTTTCATATCCCATAGTCTTAGCTTCTCTGATAATTTATTCATTCCAGAGAGAGAGAGAGAGAGAGAGAGAGAGAGAGAGAGAGAGAGAGAAAGAAACAGAGACAGAGACACAGAGATAGAGACACAGAAAAAGACAGAGATAGAGGGACAGAGAGAGAGACAGACAGACAGACAGACAGACAGACAGAGAAAGAAAGAGACATAGACACAGAAACAGAGAGACAGAGATTATGAAACCGTAGAGGAATTTGAGCTTTCAATTTTGACAGACATCTGCTCAACCTTTGCTTCTAGTGCCACTTGCTATGTGGCATTGAACTGATCATAGACCTCCTCATCTTTAAAATAAAGTTAATACTAACCATCTCATAGAGAACTATTTCAAAATTACAGGAGGATTAGGTGAAATAGTATCTAAAGCACTCAGCAAAAGCCTTAGCTCTTTTATAAGTACCTTTAATTATTAGCAATAAATGGTATCAATCTTAAGACTGATCTCTGTGTAAAATGTGCTCAAAATTCATCAATTGAAAGCTCTAACTATCTGACCCTGTACTAGACATGGTGATAAAGACACAGATCTACTGCCAAGAGCTCATTGTCCAATCATACAAAAAGGGCACCCATTTAGATTGACTCCAAGTTAATGATAATATCTCTTCATTACCGAGTACAATGACTTAGACTCAGCTCACAGGTGATAACTGTATGTGTAGTCGAAGGACAGGTAGATGTTAATGATGTTTACTCAATCTGTTCAGACTTAGGTGCAACTTGAATGTCTTCTGGGGCGTAGCTCAGCAAATTGTAGTAAGCTTGCCTCTGCTTTGTTTTCACCACTAAGAGATCAGAAAGTTTGAAACTGGGACAGACCACTCATGCCATGCCACCTTCCATTGAGATTTTTAAAAACTCAATTTATGTAAACAGTGCATGGCATTAATATGGCTAGATTATATCCATATTATTTAGTAGAACCTCCATGAAATAAAAATATAAGCCTGTTTTGAAACTGTATATAAGTAGTATTAATAGTAAAAAGGTGTAAGATGTCTGGACATCACAATTTAGTATTGGGAAATCAGGATAAATACTTATCATGTAGAATGGGCCTTGTACAAAAGTGACCAAGGTAGCCTTCCTGGGACTTTCTTACTGAATGCCAGGCCTGGGTATAAATTCTGAAAGGAACAGGAATTTGCGTTGTATGGTAGCATCCCCGATGTTTTAAGACTTTTATCTCTGTTCCTTATTTTATGCTCCAAACTATTTATGTGCAAATAAATTCACTTTGTAATTAGGAAAATGAAAATAATGGTATTTTAAAAGTAAGCTAAATATGCTCAGAGCTGCAAAGTTGGATATAACAAAAGGTTAGTAAGATTTATTGTCTGCATTGAATGTATAAACTCACTTCATTAAAATTCAAGATAAAATGGAATCACAAAATCTAAATATTTTTTAAAAATTAAAATTCAAATGTCAATTAATGAAGGTTAACAAGTGGAAGCAGAGAAATAATGCTTGAATATATTTACTTTTATGCTTATCTTTCTTATTCATTTTTTCCAAGATGCAAAGTTCAGAATTATTTAAAATATTACCTTTAAAATATCATATGTGAAAGCTTTACTCATCCGTGTTGCAGAACACTAGCACCTCTAATATCTGACCACCTTCATATTTTGTGCTCACTTTCCAAAGCTTTGCTATCTTCATTAGAGAAAAATAATTATCTACTGATCATCATGTCTTAGTGTTTATTTAAACGTTTTTTATTCTTTTGCTGAAAACTTCTACTCAAGATGATGAACATTTAACTTGCCTTATAGATTATAAGTTCTTTTATTTTCTTTTTACATGATTTTTAATTATATTTCCATACATGTATGTATGTACACAGTTTCTAGATTTCAATATAAAACTTAAAATATAAAAAATGTATTATTACAAAAGTCTAAATTTTTAGATCTTCCTTTTCATAACTACAAGTAGACCCTGATTCTCTAAACATACCAATATCCCATCATTGTTTCTTTTATATTTTGTAAGCATATTATAAAATACTTTGAATTAATCTATCTCTCTCTGTACTTGATATCTTCGCCATGGGTTTTGATTTGTTCCTTGGAAATCATTCCAGACAAGATTGTCATCAATCCTTCAGTCAAATCAAACATCCCTTCCCCTCTCCACAAAATATCTATTCTCTTATCTCCTTAAGCAGCTATGTTTCCGCCCAAATGCCTCAAACCATTTTATAATTTGGTGGCTTATTTATTAACTGACTCATTCATTTTAATAGATAGTAGATAAATTCTTTCCTTTGCTTGAAAGTAACATGGAAGGTTCTCCATTATGGATTGGCAGAGTGATAAGCATCGGATGTAGATGTTCCCTGTGTAGAAGAGACATATAACTACATCTAATGGCAAAATAATTCCAGAATAAAGACTTCCCCTCTATACCAAGAGCCAAGTACAACTCAGCGCATAAAAGGCTCAGACCACCTCGTGGGAAGCAACTGTAGTAAATGGACTTGTCAAAGTCCAGAGACGACAGGAGTACATGTTTAGGGATACTCAGAAGGGTAATGCTTCCTTTATATGGTGTAGAGTAAGGTAAAAGACGATTCAAAGGGAGAGCAAGCATTGTATCATGAAAAGTAAGGCTGATAAGGCAGCGAGGAGAATTAAGATAATGAGGGTTATGTCAAGAGTATTTGGACATCTTGATGATATGGAAAAATAATGGGGGATGTAATTGATACTTAAGCAAGTAAAATTTGTACACTGGAAAAGAATCACTTTGGCAAGTCTGGGTTGAAGAAGGCGAAACAGGGAAACATGTCCCAACGCAGTGCTCTGGGCTCATTGGAGAATGAAGGGAGGCTAAGTTAAGACTAGAGCACAGCAGGAAGTATCCTCATGGAGGCTCCACAATTGGCGAAGATGTTTGTGGGAGATTGCTTTTATTTTTGTTGTTGTTGTTTCTTTGTTTTTGTCTTTTTGTAACAGGTTAACTTAAGATGAAACATTGCTTAGCAGGGTTAGAGCAGATGAGGCTAATATTGAAATGGTTCAGATGGAAAGGGTTTGTGAAAACTCCAAATTGGGGCAAATTGGTGTGAATCTAGGGCAAAAATCTCAGACAAACTCACAGGCATTAAATCATCACCATTCTGGTGAAAATAGACATGGGTATAGATAAGTAGTCTGGAGTGATTATACAGAAGCCTAAATACAGTGTCATAATGGCATTTTTAAGCAGAAAAGGTCTGTTTCATTCATTTTCTAAAGAGTTGATTTCTTTTAATTTTTTAAATAAAATTTTAGAGATCTATATGTTTACAGAGAATCCAAATCACAAAGTATAAATCTTTATAAATTGCAAAATATAATGTCTTCAACTAGTTCCAAAAAGTACTTCTGTTAATTCCTGTGTTCTCTCTCCTCACTTCAAGGATTCCATATGAAAGTTCAAAGTCTAAAGATACTACAGGATTAAGATGCATTTGGTCTAATTTCACCTGAATGAGAACTTCCCCAGACCATGTAGTGAGATCACTATGGTACATCTTCATAGTTATAATCAAGTGTGTCGTGTGTTTTAGTGTGTATCATTCATTTTGTTTTGTTTAATTCCCAATTAATTCCAGGAGTATTTTCAAGAGGCCACACAAAACAGAGGAATATAGAAGTAAGTTAGACAAAGCCACTTGTAATCAATTAATAGTCATATCAAAAATGAGAACTTTTTAATGGCAAATTTATGGAGGTCAGAAATCAGATATATTTAGTTAGAATTTTTACTGTCTGAAATTTCAACATTTATTCACTTTTCATTACAATATTTTTTCTGTTGCTCTATATTATGAAGTAGTACATTCCCTTTTACATAGTAATGTAAGTAGATGTTGCAAAGTTTAGAAATAATTCATTCCATCACTATAGCCCATCACTATAACAAAATATTTGATATAATTAACATAAAATACAAGGCTTGTTTTGGACTGTACTTCTGACATTTACAGTCTGTGATCTACTGGATCTGTAGCTCTGTGACTTTGTTGAAACTGTGTGATGTAGCCAAACTATTTCTATCACTAGCCAAGGAGCAAAGAGTAGCCAAGGAAGAGGACATGGCTAGGCCTGAGGGACTAGGATTTGTATGTAGGCACCCTCTCTTCAAGAATCCATTACCTCCATGCCTTTAACATATGGACTTTTGGGGGATATTAAATTAGAAGAGGTAAACCTTATCCATAAGTCTGTGATCCTGCACCAGAAGTTTCTTGTTGTCAGGAATTTATGAAATTTTACATTGTGGAATCTTCAAGATGTAGGACAATGCAGGCATTAAATGAGGACTGTTGACAATTAAAAATGCTCAGACATAAATCACACAGCAGAACATGAACCCCTTCAACAACACTGTCTATCCCCACAAACAGGTTTAGCCCAGCACTGTCTGCGCTAAGCACCTGGACAGTTAGCACTAATTACAAATGGCCCTTCTCTTATAAAAGCTAGAGGCCAGTTAGTTTCTGTTTGGCTTCTCATAATTTATTCTCTTTTCTCATTAAACACGTCTTTTTCCATTCACCAACTACTGACATCATCACGTGAGGAAAGAAGCACATTTCATGCCAGGCAGTAATTAATGTTCTAAAGGGGAAAAAAAGTACAGGGCAAGATGACAGGAAGCAATGCCTGAGGGAAGGCCAATATTTCTAAGTCGGAGGTGAAGGATTATTGGAAAAGGAGCATTGAGTGGAGAATTGTGAGTGCACAGGAATAAATCATGTAGATAATGGGCAGAAGATGAGTAGGCAGCAGACACAAGACCAGAGCATGTGTGAGAACCAGTAGGTGGCCAGTAGGCCTGGGAGAAAAAGGAACTGTGAAATTTGGAGCGGATCGAATAGGTTTGTTTGTTTGTTTGTTTTTGGTGTGTGTGTGTGTGTGTGTGTGTGTGTGTGTGTAGCATGAGAAAATCAGCAAATACAAACTCTGCATTGTAAGAGAAGGTAGTATTGCTGCGGGACTTTTATTATTTGTTTTTTTTATTTAGTATTAACATAAAATGTATAAAAATATCTCTTTAAACTCTGAGAAAGTCATATATGTAGCAACAAAACACACTCATGTATAACCTCCATCTCCTCCCTCAACAATCCCATATCTTATCCAACACTTGCCCCTGTTATCTTCATGTCTTCTCTTTTGTCTTTTGATGACTCTCTAAGTATGTGCGTGGCTTAAGAACAATGATACTAATTTAATGGTTACTGACCATCAAACACTATTTCAGGTCTTAACAACTCCTTTTACTTAAGATTATCATTTAAACGGATGGAAATCATCAAGAATTGTGAAGGATAGGAAAAAGTCAACTTTACTCTGATGTCTGTAATATTTGGGTTGTCCGTGAGACATGCCGTGGTTTAGAAAAATGTAGTCACAGATGAAATGATAAGTGAAGTAGAAACATGAGTTATCATTTGTGTGTGAGACCTCCAGGAGATGGCAAATCAAGCCATGTGGTTAAGAACATTACCTAAGGCTGAAGAGATCTAACAACAAGCCCAGATAGACTGAGACATGATAAACACATCAGCCTGTTAGAGGGATCCTATAAATTGTGTTGGGTTGAGCTCTGTGAGGTAGGATAAGCGTAGAAAAAGGATGGCAGAGAGCCATGTGAAAATGGCATTTCTGATCAATGACTGTCATAATTAGCAGTTAGATTCTGGAAAAAGGAGAGGAATTGGTGCTAAACTTAAAAAAAAATTACTGACTGGAAGAAAGAAGTTGAGAACATTGCTAATTATTTTGAGGAGCTTCCAGAGAGTAGAGAAATGGAACCTACCAAGAGCATCCTGATTATTTTCCTTCAGTCCTGCCAGTCTCTTTAGCTAAGGTAACACTTGTCATTCTAATAGACTGGCTCAAATGCCTAGTACTTAATTCTAGGACACCATTGTTTAGCTACTGTCCTGTTGGGTCCTGAGTAGAGAACAGCTCCTCTAGTGGGGACCTAAAGATTTGCAGGACCATCCACATCGCCGATGTTGTCAGAATCCACCTAGAAACATAGATGTTTTAAAAAGCATGTGGCTAACACAGAGAAGGTTTAGCAGGACAAACTTGAAAGGGTGTCATTTCTCTTTGCATTTCACTGGCTGCAGATTACAGACCAAATGACTCCTAATTGTGACTAGGAAATGCAGGCTAATTGTGTGGAAGTAGATAAAACAGGCGCAGTGTCAGCTAGCAGCATGTGTCATACCAACAAGGCTCCGAGCAGACCATTTAGTCAGTGTTGATGCCATTTGCTAATGGAAGACAGGTACTATGAAAAGAAAGCTCTAATGATTCCAGAGGAAAGGTTCCTGAAAAATCAAGAAGACCCTACATGCAATGGCAGTACAGAGGTTGATCTTGTGTATCACAGTAGCATGGAAATTTCATTCTTCGTATTCAGTAGTGCCATCAAGCAGCTGGCTAATGTCCTTTCTGTCAACCATGATAAAAAGTATCTTATCGGCAGGCGTTGGGAAGTTCTCATGCCAGTCTTGGGCAGTTTTTGTAGCCTCCATATTTGACAGCAGTGAAGAACACCATTTGGGAACAGGAAGAAGGGATCAGTGGCAGATGCTTTCCTGGAGTGTTACAGTTCATGCACAAACTTTGGGTACCAGGATCCTTAGCCATACCCTGACAAATGTTAAGGCTGTTATATATGTCTACTATATGCCTACATCTGTCCTTACAGCAACAGGTGTTACAGCTGTTGTGTAGTTCTAGGAAGTGGGGTTTGCCAAGTCCTTCACAGCAGGGCTGTTTTGGCGTTTGGTGCTATGTGTTAGAATTTCTACCCTTTGGTAGTAGGTGATGTTCTAATTCCGTTAGGGTGTCAGAATTCCTCAGCCATTGACAGTGGTCACTGTGATCTAGTGTGCCTACGACCTTTGACCCTTGAGGCTTGACAGCTCTCTGAAACTCTTTTAGCAACAAGGAAATGCGACTTCTTAGTAGCCCTTTTCAGTCCCTTTCTTTAGTGGCTTCTCTACTTTCTCCTTCCTTCATTACTTCCACCATTCTTGTGCCTGCCCTAGTCATCCTGCCTAACTGTTTAGCTGCCTCTTGTTGCCATGGACACTGTCACTACCACTATGTGTGTGTGTGTGGGGGGGGGCATCTATCACTTACTTTGCTTCTGTTGACACTTCCGCTGTTATTGTTTTTGGTGTAACAGATGCTGCCACAGCTGTCTCTATTGCTACTACCCCACCAGCCACTCTCACATTGCCCCTGGTGCGTCTCCATTGCTGCATGCCTCTTGTCAGTCTTGGGGGTAGTGGTGTGGCCACCATCTGCTCTTCTTGAGTGTGCCATGTTTGCAGTAGTGAAGGCCTCAGACCACAGTTCAGTTCCACTTCTAGGGCTATCCAAGCCGAAGCAGCCATCTTCTCCCCAGCTCCTCTGAGGCTCTCAAAGCTTGCAGCTACTCACTCTCCAGTGCCGCTGCTTCAGCTGGGCTGCTTGAAGTCGGCTGTCACCAGCACCGCTTCTTTCATTGTGCTGTCCACTCAGTATCAGTGCTTAGCCCACTCTACTAAGAACGGATGTCAAAAGTAGGCAAGGAAAGACAATTTCAGAGAAGCCTAGTGGTGCAATGCCAGGGCAACCAATTCAAGATGCTTCACCCAGCTAGGTCAGAAAATGAGCTAAACTGGTATTTGAACCCCCATCACAGCGTATGAAGAATTGTGCTTACAGAATTACAGACTTCTTCCTCTCTCCCACCCCCTATATATATTATACATGCATATACTATATGCAGTGCATGTATATATTATAATGTATATAATGTATGTGTGTGTGTGTGTGTGTGTGTGTACCTAAAGTAACTTCTTTCTACGTCACCTAGAGCAACTTGATTCTCCCTTCAAAATTGGCCAGAAATAGTTGCAAGGATAATTCTGTCCAGACTACTTGTAATTGTCATGGCTGGGAATTAGTCATTGCCAAGGGCTGGTGAGGATATTTAGCTGAAAAGCATGGATTTCTCTATAGCTTCTTCAAGGTACCTGTAGAGTGGTCATAACAACTAGTTCTGACAAAAGTGTAGTCTTG